>NC_079408.1:14234898-14401266 GCF_029220125.1 Pseudoliparis swirei
CCGTCTGATTCTTCCATAATTCATTGGGGGTGAGAAGGCAAAAGCAATTCTCCCTCGCATACACCGACACACACACGC
Source organism: Pseudoliparis swirei (assembly GCF_029220125.1). Classification (NCBI taxonomy): domain Eukaryota; kingdom Metazoa; phylum Chordata; class Actinopteri; order Perciformes; family Liparidae; genus Pseudoliparis; species Pseudoliparis swirei. The sequence continues at coordinate 14,234,977 of NC_079408.1, forward strand.
AGGCTCACACAGCAGTCAAGCCCCTAATGGATGAAATTAGGTATTATATTCATGAATCTTGGACTTGCTCCAAGCTTAATTAGGGAAAATGTTATTTGATAGTGGTAGCATCTGTACCTCCGTTGTACTGACATGAACAAGCAGCAACGTATCAACGGACACAATAGACCACACTGTGTGTAGCTGTATGCACTGTGTTCAGGCCTTTAAACCAGTGACATTGTTTACGTTAAAGTAGAGTTTTCCGATCATTTCTATTTGTATATCTTATATATACTATTAAATCTTCTATTTATATATAGTTTTTAAGCACTGACTGCTATGCAGTTGTAAGAGGATGGAGTCGTGATTCACGAAGTGTTAAAATCTTCCTCCATACCTTTATTGTTTACATAAGTCACAGGGAAGGCTACATGTTGCCCCACATTACTTCAGTGAAGGTCGAAATGAAAAGGTCATTTCAATTTATTATTTAATTGGAATCGAAATCGTGAAACCCCAACTAAACATGCCGAAAAATACATAGATTGAATAGCAGAGTCCTTTTTTCAAAGAGCAGCTTTCTTTCCAAAGCCTCTGTGTTTGTAAACAAGGTCATTATCTCATCTTTAACAACACATTGCAAAACATGTTCATAACTACAGCTCTGAAACATCCTTCCTCACAAATGATTATTGTTATTAGTAGCTTGTGTGCAATTATCTAACCTCTCATTTCCGCTCTCTCAGACACGCAGCAGGCGATGCTCTTCGTCTGTAATTGTCAGTGCTGAGTCAAAAAGTCATTATTTTCAGCTTCCAATCCTAATTGTGTGACGTCGAGCCGTTCAGAAAACATTTTGCGGTGCACTGATCAATGGTTGGATAATTTTAAAATCCATAACAGACATATCAACAGTGGTGTATTTGATATCCAATATGAAAGCTATGAATTTTGAACAATATTTTGCTGCTTGAGGATGTATCAAACTAGTGCCATGACACGGTTTCTCCAGTCAAGCCTACTGTCATTGGCTGGCTGCGAAAAGCAACTCTCGGGTAACGCGTTATCAGTTTCAACCATATGTATTTTTAAGAACTGTTAGCAAAAAATAACAGTTGCCAAGATAAGCCAGCGTGTTCTGAAAGGAACAGAACACATATATATATATATATATGCCAATGTGTTAAATAATTGCAGGTGGGCCCATGATGGAAGAGAGAAGAAAGAAGCAGTACCTGTCTTCCAAGACACTTGCGATACTCGTTGACATTTCGTAGGTTGGTTGGCTGCCGCTGAGATGCGTCTTGTCGACGGCCACTCAGGCACCAGAAATTGCCTCTAATTGCGCCTGCCACTACCCCGACTAACATGCAGGAAGGATGAGACGGCTGCCAGCACATACCGCCGCTAATGGTTCCTTTTTTGTTGTCGGAATTTTCGAGTGCCAATCTCCAGTCGTCGCATAATTGTCGGCGTGAAACGCAAAGCGCGATTTACAGCTCCCGTGAGCACGGACGAGAGCCGAGTGGTCTGATGATGTTTGGAGGAGAAAGCCACTAGGAGATTTCAACGTGTGACGATCCGACTGAAGGATACGTTGAACTGTCGATTCATGTGAGACGGAATCGGTTCAGAATTAATGTGGCGCCGTTTTTTTCGAATAACACTCAAATTTTTTCATTTGCGGGCATGAAGCGTGGGGTCTTCATCCACGAGGGATTCATTTTGATAATCTGTATTCATATCTTAACATATCACAAAGGAGGGACAGTGATTTTCTTTTTACGTGATCCAGAATACTTACATTTTCAACACAAATATTCGAGGCTATTAAAAATAAGGCTTTAGAAGTCATCAGAAATGAGCCAATTTTAAGATCCGGTAGATAAAGAAGCACTTCTCTTCTTTTTTTCCCGCAGTGCAATACAATCAGCAATCTTATTTAAATTAATATAATGTCATCCTGATTGACTCGTTGGAGCTTTTTGGGGTATTATGCAACGTAATGTTGCCGAATCGGTCCTCTTTCCACCCTCTACTCGACGATGGCTGACCAAAAGGCCCGCTGGCTAGAAACGGGACAGTTTTCTTCTTAAAAATACATAATTCCTTTGTCATCCGCACACTATTAGCTCCTTGCTCCCCACATCGAGGCTCTGGCAGGTCTTTGCTTTTTACCGAGACGGTTTTCCCTCGTACTAATGGGGAGAAGATGAATGACGGGGAGAGGGAGCGGGTGTGTATTCGGCGTATGTCTTCGGCTATAGGAATAGGAGTTGGAAGATATTAAGCGGGCAGACGTCTTGCAGCAGCACAGTGGAGCGAGTTTGCCCTTTTTTCTTCCCTCCGTTCCACTCTTTGTTTTGCTCTCTCGAGCCTCACTTCTCTTCTTCCATTGCCTTCACAAACCCCTCCGTCTCCCCGACAACCTGTCTCACTCTATCGCTTCCTCCGCCCTCCCTCCCCCCCCCCCCTCTCTCTCTGGCTCTCTCCCTCTTTCCTCCCAGATAAGGCCAGTTCAGCTGCAGGCTGATGGGCTGGTTAATTCGAACGGCAGAGTTTGGTGGCCTGGCCAGTGAGCCTTGTGCTTCCTACCCAAAAAAACATCTTCAGGCACCAACGCAGCCACGCGCGCATCCTGCCGGGTCCACACACACACACACACACACACACACACACACACACACACACACACACACACACACACACACACACACACACACACACACACACACACACACACACACAGACCTAATCGGCCACACGCTCCCTCCCCCTCTCCTCCCCAGGCAAACATTTCACGCATGCAAAGCCACTTAGAGCGGTTGAACAGGTAACGGGTTCAGTATCTCACTCCAGAGGAGGGAAACGGCGCTGATACCTAAAACGTGCGTTCTGTAAACACACTGCAGATGCCCACAGCTGCTTTTAATGCACTCGCATATACATCCCCTTCAGCTTTAATTGAGCCTTACTCCCCCTCCCCTCCCCCCCCACACACACACCATCTTCACCCTCTACACTCAGATTCAGATTCAACTTTATTGTCTTTGCACAGAGTAGCCGACAGGCACTGGGGCAACGAAATGTAGTTTTACATCTGATCAGAGAGCAAAGAAGCAGTATACCATAAATCTAAAATAAAAAAATAAAAATGCAGTGCAGATATGGGCAACAGTGGACACATGTATATAAACTGCAGGTACAACAGCAAACCAAACAAACGGCAAACCAAAAGCCAAAGGTGCAAGTGACTATATTTAGACATTTAAGGTGCTTTCTTTAAATCAAACCAAACAGCAAACCAAAAGCCAAATACACTCCACTGGCACACACACACATATTCATATGGGCCCACGATCACCACCACATAGTATTGATAACAGAACTGAACCCGCAGTGCCAACAAAACCCCATTTCCCTCTGCTTCAGTATGCACCCTGGCTGCACCTGAAGGCCGCGAAGCTCTAGCACTTCTATAGATTTGGAAGTAGGTGGAACCAAAGAGGGAGGGTGATGCGTGGCTGGATAAACTGAACGACTTGAAGAGGGAGGGAAATGAGAGGCTTTATGAGGAGGATAGTGTCACACGGGGAGGGAAAAGGAGGATGGAAGGACGAGCGAGAAGGTATTTAGAGCGTGAACGAGCAGGCAGCCATCGTGGAGTAGTGTGACCGTATGTGAGCACAAACTCACTGTCAGTCCTTCCTTTTGTCTCACGACGTGATTTGTACATTGCAACTGCAGTATGACGAAGCTGGCAGATCTAATGGGGCCGAGGTGTGGAGGCCGATGTGAGTGTGACATCAGGGGGGCTAATTGTCACTGACTTCCCCTCTCTTATTCTTCCGACATTTTTTCTTTCATTCATGCCTCTCATGCTCTCTCTCCCACTCCCTAATCCTCCCTCTTTCTGTTTGTTGGCTTTATTACCTTCGCATTGAAAATGCGGAAGGTAATGTTTTGATTGCCGTGTATTTATTTATTTATTTGTATGCGTGTTATTCGCTTAAGTAAAAAAGTATTAAACCGAATCGCATGAAATTTGGTGGGATGATTGGTTATTATCCGGGGACCATTTGATTAGATTTTGGGATCGATCGGGTCAAAGGTCAAGGTCATGAAAAAGGTCAAAATCTTCTTGAATTGCATGAAATTTGGTGGGATGATTGGTTATTATCCGGAGACCATTTGATTATATTTTGGGATCGATCGGGTCAAAGGTCATGGTCAAGGTCATGAAAAGGTCAACATCTTCTTTTTACCATAGCGCGGTCAATTTATATCCAATTGGCATGCAACTAATGCCAAAATGTTCATAATTCAATGCCCAATCTTGTGATATGCGAAGGTATGCACTCTACCGAGTGCCCATTCTAGTTGTGGATGCAATAACGTCTTTTGAGTGACGTGACTCGCTAATTCCTAAAAAGGTCTGCCTCTTCTTGCCGCCGGTGTCCCCGGCCGAGCCCGTCTGGCTCTGTGTGTCTTCAAGTCCAAGAGCCAAGTACAGGTCTCGAAAGACCATCCGAGACGTTGCCCTCTGAACAATTTATTTAATGTATTACCTGATAAGTTAGAGCTGGGGTCAGATTTTAAGTTGCCGTTGTCTGACTGGCCAGACTCCCACTTAGTCTCCCTTACAAAAAAAGTATTTATTGTTCCCAGGAAGTGCTTATTGATGGACTTAAGGAGACATTGGCGTGACCCGTTCCTGCAGAACCGAGTAGAGTGGCTCTACGGTATGCCCGGCTATCTGTCACTACATCTTCTTTATCCGTCACGACGCCGTCTCGTCTCATCACATCAGTTCGGCTTTTCGGAGCGAGTTGATTCACTCCCCATGATTTACCTTGCCCAAAGTGTCAAAGCAAAAGGAGTCCTGGCGAAGTCCTTGGATAAAGCCCTTGATCTGGTACATTAGCATCTCCTCATGAAGGCTAAATGCAGTTAGCACTAACAGCCATAGGTGGTCACTAGTGGCTTACAGCCGGTCAAAGGCTGGAGTCTGATGTAGCGTAAAGGCCGGCTCACCCCGTGTTACAGCGTCTGCAGCTTGGCCTTCGCACACACTAATTAGGTCATTTCACTTGCACTCAGCCTTCAGGTGTCTTCTTCTTCTTTTACCCTTTGTAGGAACCGAACACACTTACATGTCAGAGTTTTTGTGATTCCGACTCCGTGCAATCCTTGAGTCATAACTCGGTCTCATCAACCCGTGGGCTGCATTCCAGGGATTTTCAGATGGTGAGAAATGTTGACTTTCTCGTGGGAAAGATGCTCTACAACGCCCCGGTGAGAGAATCTCACACATCATGACGTCTCAATCAAGAAATCTGACATTTAAACGCTCCTTCCTTGAAATATGGGGAACCTTCCTCTGCATTTCTTGATCTCATAACCAGCCAGATAGTAGCCTGGACATTACATTTATTAGAAATAATAAATATGGGCAACTGTGGGTCAGTGGGTAGCAGGTCTGTCTTTCAATCAGGGGGTTGCCGGTTCAATAATCTTTTTGGTAATTCTCGTATTAATATTACTATCAGTGTTGCTGTATGTGCTTCATATTTGAAAAGGTTTTAATAGGATTGGGAGATAAAAAAACTCTAAATCTTTTTTTTTTTTTATAACATTTTTGTTTGTATCATTAAAATGTTTTTCTTGTCCCATTTGACATATTTTTACCCTTTTTGACAACTTATATCTTGAGGTGATCCCGAAGAGGTGAATTCATAGCTGTGTATTTTATTTAAGATCATGAAATCAACGTTTAAAAATTCCATTCAGTTTTGAAATGCATATAAAACAGAGGAGAAAAAGGTGGAAAATAGACAGTAAAATTATTTTTGAGTAAAATACTTTTTTGTATACAAGCTGTAAACGCAACATTAATATTTGAAGCCTATAAAGTTGTTACAGTTGCCTATGAACACATACAGGACTGTCTCAGAAAATTAGAATATTGTGATAAAGTTCTTTATTTTCTGTAATGCAATTAAAAAAACAAAAATGTAATGCATTCTGGATTCATTACAAATCAACTGAAATATTGCAAGCCTTTTATTCTTTTAATATTGCTGATTATGGCTTACAGCTTAAGAAAACTCTAAAATCCTATCTCATAAAATTTGAATATTTCCTCAGACCAAGTAAAAAAAAAGATTTATAACAGCAAAACAAAATCAAACATTTGAAAATGTGTTTCCAGGTGTTTCGAGTTAATTAGACGATTCAAGTGATTTGTTTAATACCCTACTAGTATACTTTTTCATGATATTCTAATATTTAGAGATATATTATTTGAGTTTTCTTAAGCTGTAAACCATAATCAGCAATATTAAAAGAATAAAAGGCTTGCAATATTTCAGTTGATTTGTAATGAATCCAGAATGCATGACATTTTTGTTTTTTTAATTGCATTACAGAAAATAAAGAACTTTATCACAATATTCTAATTTTCTGAGACAGTCCTGTATAGGCAACTGTGGGTCAGTGGTTAACAGATCTGTCTTTCAATCAGGGGGTTGGCGGTTCAATCCCCTCTCTAGTCGATGAGTCCTTGAGCAAGACATTTAACCCTGAATCGCTCCCTGTAGCTGTGTCTGATGTATGACGGTGTATGATAAGTTAAAACTTGTAAAGTGTCTTTAAGTATCTTTAAAAACTGCTCTATGAATTATTATAAACAATGCAAACAAATGCAGCAGAAAAGACCTTGTGGACTATAACTGTGACACAACTCCTCATCCAGCATTAATAAATAAAAACACTGTTGCAGAAGTCTCAATTCTACATGCAGACGCATGCAAATAAAATCAATACCAGCTCTGCACAACCCTCGGAGCTCCAGTTATCTCTCGGGATTTAATCGTACCATCTGGCGAGCGGGCCAATACTCCCTAATAACTAGCAGCACAACGCATGGAGGATACACTGGAACTCAACTAAATAAACCTTTTTATAAACACAGCTCGCTGAAAGCACGGCGAGGGATCCCCAATGGACAGAAATAACTCGATGAATATTCAATTCAGCCAGGGAATATTCCAAATCTATTTACCCATGAGGGAAACAGATGTGGTTAAGAGAATGGTTGATTAAGTAACCGTTAGCTCCTCAAATTGTTCGCAAAATGTAATTCTTAGTGTTTGGGGGGGTTTATCGTGTTTTTGTTGATCTTCATAATGGCAAATGAAACGATGTCATGATCTGTGTGTGGGGGCGGTGGGTAATTTAGCTTGTGTATAAAGGAGCAGGCGGTTGGCTCGTGATGCATGTCTGCATATTAGTGGAAAGTTTTCGGCTTCAGTATAATTAGCTGCAAGTAAATTCCTGCGTTGCAGTGCACACGCATGACTTTTGTCTCTAAGCATGTTGTAAACAACGAACATGTGATTCATGTCTGGTAATCTACTTTATTAAGCATACGCATGTCGGAAAATGAGTCAAGAACATTAAATATAATTTACTATCAGGCCATCAACCAACTGTACACACTTTGCAATGAGTGGTCCACAGCTATGTAGCTACTGATGACTTTAAAGTAAGCACACACACACACACACACACACACATGGTGAAAAGTCATCGATTAGCGAAGCAGAGGCTGCAGTGGAAACAGTGAAGTGAGCCAGTGCAATAAAACCTTCACGGTTTAAAAAGCTAATACTTTATCAATACACCTGTTCCAACAGGTGTAACATGCAAACATTTTGAAAAATAATATTTAAATCTGCTATTTTGACTCGATGTTGACACAAGCACAACGCGCCGGCTCGACTACAACTGTCTGTATGTAGGGTCATAACCCAGGTCCCAGGGATGATGGTAAATTAAAGGTATTCATTATAATGAAGTCAATAAATTTGTTGTCTATGAGTCTGTTATTGAAATATCTCGGAGAGACCTGTGTGGATCTTTTATTTTCAAGGTCAATGTGACCTCACGTCCGTCCGCTTCTTGTGAAGCGACATCTCGGGGAAGCCTTGAGCAAATTTCTGGGTATTTGGCTCAACTTGCGCTCAAAGTTGAACTACTTTAGAATAGTGTTTGTGAAAGGTCACTGTGGCCATAACGCTCTCATTCAGATGCCAATTATGACGATTTCCTTCAAATGTCTAATAAAATGATCTGGAACTGCAACATGGGTGGTGGGTTGCGGCATTTAAGCACTAGCCTCTTATCTTAGTCTTTACTTTAATTGAATTTATCTTCCGTGCCACAGATTATAGAGACATTGATCTGATGGTAGACTCCGCGAATCTTAGTATTTTTCGTATGATGCAAGACACATATTCCCTGTCAAAGGCATTGCTTTCTCTTGATCGCCAACATGAACAAACATGGAGAATAAAAGCTCAGATGCTATGTCTCTTCCTCCCTCTTCTGTTCCCTACTACTCTGTCTTCCCTCATCTTTCTCCGTTGACATCATGCCTCCCCTCTCTGACGTGATGATGCAGCCTTTCTGTCTTGTCTTTTTCCTACCTTCCCTTCCTCCCCCTGCTTGTATGCTTGCGTCATCGCTGTTGTCAGACAGGCTATAGCACAAGGGATGCACGAGCACGGGGTGAGCCTGGCCTTAATTGTAGACCGTTTGGGATGAAAATGAGATCTCACTCAAGAAATAATGGCGAGGGATTAGGCCCAGCCCCAGGGTCGAGACTGGCTGCTCAGGCAGCTATTGACTCTGCAGCACTCCACTCTGAATCGCATTTGATTTAATGACGTGTGTTTGCATATGCATGTACATGGTGTGTGTGTGTGTGTGTGCCGCATTGGACGGGTGTGATATATCAATTGACTCTATTGCTGATTGGCCAGACAGTGCATGGATGACGACTATCTTCACTGCACAGGGAACCATTACGTCAGGGTTCAGTACATTACGTGACATATCTATCGGCATGACTGAGATGGAGCAGATGAAATAAGACATTCGTATTTCTCAAGCCTCTCTGGGAAGTATGGAAACGTGCAAAAATGTATTGCGCCTATTTCTTTTTTAAAGCGTCGGCGAAGGAATTTTGATATAAAGTATGTTGTGTATAAAACTACAGGCAAAGAAGATGAAAGATAAGAGATTACATGTCAAATTACTGCTGATTGACTGAGCATGGGTCACATTTATTTATATATATTTATAAATTTATATATATATTTATATATTTATATATATATAATGTGTTTGTCAAGTTGAAAGGAAATGCACTGGAACATTTTCTCTGTAATTTACATTTTTCCTTTTTTTCTGTGTGTTTCCTTCCAGATCCCGACATGGCGCCATAATGATGGGACCCATTCCGGCATAAAGCTTTGTAGTCCTCAAGAGAAGAATGGGGTTTACGCTGAGACCATGAAAGCATTGTATGCTCCAGCAGACACCAGCAGACTCTGATATTGTCTACTCTTCGCCTTCCTCACTCCCTCCCTCCCTCATTCCCTTCCCTTAAAGAAAGATCACAATCTGATAACTCTTCCCCCAAGCCGTTTGGCAGCAGCTCAGATTTCCTGGAAATTGTATTGAGATCCGGATTCTAAAGACGAAGATTTTATTTTCGGTCTGGGATAGACTGAGGGGCTCTTAAAGAAAAGGCAGTGTTGAAATAATCATAGCCTCCCTTCTTTTACTCTCCCGCTATTCCTCATTCCTTTCCTCCGAGTCCCATGGAGAGACAAAGGAGAGAGTCAGGATAAGGACACAAATTAGAGCGGCAGAGAGAACAGGAAGGAGGAAACCTGCCGATTCGTCAGGAACATTAGAGCGGGGTCTCTGAGGGTCACGATACCCTGTGAGCTTGCTATCTCAGTTCAGTGATATATAATACTTGTTGTTTACGTTTAAAAATCTGTTCGCCACAGTTAAAGTAGGCCTTACCTCTAGGGTTCATTGACCTATAGGGCGTCACGTTGGGACGCTTTGCAAGAGGAAGCATGACGAGGGGGTTGAGATTCCTGTGTCGGCCCCTGTGGCCTGTGGCCCTCTTCAGCCTGATCACCACAGTGAAGATGCTGGAATTCGGCGGCGCGCCTGGCCAGTGGGCGCGGTACGGACGCTGGGAAGCCGGATCGGTGGGCGAGCTGAGCTTCAGCATCAAGACCAACATCAGCAAAGCGTTGGTCCTCTACCTGGACGACGGCGGCAACTGTGACTTCCTGGAGCTCCTGATTGCCGGCGGGCGCCTCCAGCTGCGCTTCGCCATCCACTGTGCCGAGCCGGCCACCTTGCACATGGAGACGCGGGTGAACGACAACCGCTGGCACATGGTCCTGCTCACCCGCAACTTCCGCGAGACCCTCCTGATGGTCGACGGCGAGACCAAAGTGGCCGAGGTCAAGTCCAAGAGGAAGGAGATGGCGGTGGTCAGCGATCTGTTCGTGGGCGGGATCCCGCCCGACGTGCGCCTCTCGGCTCTGACTTCGAGCACGGTGAAATACGAGCCGCCCTTCCAGGGCTTGATCTCCAACCTGAAGGTGGGGGAGATGCCTCCCACGTTGTTAAATAGCCAAGGCATTCAGAGCGACCAGGAGTACCTGTGCACCAAACAGAACCCGTGCTTCAACGGAGGGTTTTGCTCTATTCAGTACGGAGAGGTTCACTGCGACTGCACCCACACCCCCTTCAGGGGGAAGTACTGCAAGGAAGGTAAGGAGGCGTCACGCCGTACCCGCTCTACCCGCTCTACCCTGGTTGTCGTCGCGTTGCTCCTGTCCAGTTCTCGCGGTCGAGCTCCAATACATCTGCTGTCGGTAGAATGATGTTGTAGGTGTGTGGAAAGAAGGGTCGGGGTTCGTACCGTCATGGAAAACCTGGAATCATGGTCATTTCCAGGCCTGGAAAAGTCATGGAAAAAACTTAAATCATAAAAGTTTTGGAAAAGTCATGGAAATGTGTCATAATCACATGTTCATTTACGCCGAGTTTGAAATAATTAATCTTTTTTAAAGAAAGACGGTCACAATATAAGCCGGCGTACGCTCACAATACGCAACATGTTCTAAATTGTTCATGTTTATACCGAGATTTCAGTTTGGTCATGGAAATTTGGTTTAAAGTCATGAAAAGTCATGGAACTCCATTGGTCAAAATGTGTAAGAACCCTGAAGGGTGTGTTGACATCACATCGGGGTCACCAATGTAGGTTTGGAAAGAACGAGGAGTCCGGTATTCCCTTTGGCCGTCACCATGTGACCGTTTACTACTCTTCCCCTGTGTTGACATTTACTTCCTGATGCTCTTTAACACTCCCCAATACCAGGGTTACGCCCCTTCTCTTAAAGGGCCCTCGTGTATTTGTCCGTAGCCCCCTACAATGTAATAGATCCGTTAGCTTACACGATCGGTCGTATGTCGGCCATCTTCTTTGGGGTTTTGTGGACACTTTGTTTAAATTAAATCTCGAAGGGTTTAGTGGTCTGAGAGGTTCGGCTTTGACGTGTAAACATTCTACACAAATCGTATTTTTTGTGCTCCAGAAGAGTTTCATAGTTAGAGGGTGTAGACCCAGTGACGGCTCGGAGGAAGGAGGCTCTTAAGACAGTCATGTTGCTATTTTCAGTAGCAAGTAATTGCATGAAAGATAATTCTTCATGGATGATGCGACTCTAGACGAGGCACAGGTGCAACTTTTAAATGTGGCTGGTTTTTCTTCCTATACATCGAAGGGGCTGAGCATCTCAAGTTAGTTTTTCTCGATTGCTTAAACACATTTTTTGAAAGCATGCCTCGTTTTCTCAAAACTCTAAACGCAAATCCCAAAACCACTCAAACAAAATGCAAAACCCTTTATATCTCCTGCAAAATGAAACTTTGCTTTCAAAACAGTGTTATGTCACCTCAAAAGGGTATTTTGTTTTCAAATGACAAACACAGCCCATTATATGAGTAGACATTCTAAGCATCGATTGAACACTGATGTGCTCAATGGAAAACACTACGATGAAATGGGAAAACACCAGTATGAAGGCCTTATCAGGAGCATTATGCCTTTTCATGTCCAGTGGTACTGTACGCTTTCTCCTGTAAAATATTGTAAATGTATAGTGTTTTAACTCAAAATATAAAACAACACACAAATATACAACATTTTTTCTTTCTTTTTTATAATTGTTTCACAGAATAAACAATAGAAAATAGACCACAACAGTCAACAAAAAAAGAAAAAAGTGTAAATAAAAAAGGACGAAAAAAATGTGTCTTCGTCCTGTCGTCGGTTCCTGTCTGGCCACAGGACCTCATCAACATCCTCCTCCTCTTCCAACTCTTCCTCCTCCTCTTCCACCTCTTCCTCGTCCTCATCCTCGTCCTCTTACCCTTACTCCTCTGCCTCTCTAGTCTCCTCTACCTTCCATGTTTTCATCCATTCTTCTTCAAATCAGGAGGTCACCTGTGGCCCTTATATTGCTAAAGCCTTGATTCCAAATTGCACAACAGCCGTGGAAATGGAAGTTTTGCCAATTGAACAGCAGTGTGTTCTGTCTGAACACAAGGAGGCTTTGGCATTGATGAAGTGTGCAAAGTAGAGAGGATGGTGTTTAGTGTTTTGAAGAAAGTGTGGCTAACAATTGAAATCTGTGTCTAAAGCAGATAATTGTGCTTCTAGTTTAGCAGACTTGGTTTAGGGAGTTGGCACATGAGTTACAGGTTGTGGTCATTGTGTTCTAAGTTCCAGTTTTTGTGTGTAATCAATCGAGAAAAACTGTAATATATCGAATGCAAAATCCCACGTTGGTCTGCTTTTCAACTGCTTTCTTTTCCCCCCTTTGTCCCATACTTATGGTCTCGGGTGTGCACCCCCCTCTTCCCTTCATTTGCTCCCGTGTTGTCAGCTCATGTCAAACTCTGTTCTGTTCTGCACTTCTGGCTCTCCTTCCGACACTGAAACATTTCCATATCTACACCCACCCCCCCCCCTCCTCTATCTTCTTTACGTTCATCCGCCTCTCTGATTCTCATCGTTCCGCTGCGTTCCCTTCACCCACCTCACACCTTCTCTTCTCGAGGCCTATCTAGGTCTCTCCTCCCCTCCCCCCCCCTCTCTCTCTCTCCCTCCAGAGTTCACTCTCCTACTCCACTTATCTCTCTCACCTTTAAACGCTGTCAGCACTTTCTCCCCCCGCCTCTCCTCCCACTGCACTTATCTCCCTCCTCTGTTTCAAACTGTTGTCCCCTCCGCACCGAGCTTCTGAACTCTCTCATTCTCCACGCAGCCGTCAGACATCGTTTGTTCCATCGAGGCTGATCCAACATTATCTCCACTTGTTGCCCTTTTAACAGTATTTACAAGTAATAATGTTTCGCATAATCCATAATAAGAAATAGTCTCTCGCTCCTACTTTATCCTGCGTGACATTACTTGAAATCTATCTGAAGGTAGATAACCACTTGGCCAGCAGTTATGTGCCAATTGTTTAATGCACTGCATTGTTGTGGCACCAGAGATAAGCTTTCACAAAAGATATCAACCCATGCTGAATATTATTTTCTTCCAATTTCTGTTTGATTACTGCTTTTGATAGATAAAGAAATAAAAAAATAAGAAACAATTAAAAAAGATTCTGCATGCTGCCATGATTTGGATCAAAGTCTTTAAGTGGTTTTGATGTAGAAAGACTCTTTTGTTGGTGCATGTCGGTCTGTCTGTCTCTCACTCTTTCTTTCTGTCGCTCTCTCCTTGTTCTCAGCTCCTTTATTTCTTCAAGCTCTCTCTCGCACCCTCGGTCTCTCTTGTTCTTTCTCTCTCTTTCTCTATCTCTCGCTCTCCCCCTCTCTTTCTCTCTCTCGCTTTCTCTCTCGCTCTCGTTCTCTCGCTCTCTCTCTCCCTCTCTCATTCTCTCGCTTTCTCCCTCTCTCGTTGTCTCGCTCTCGCTTTCTCTCGCCCTCTCTCTCGCTTTCCCTCACTCTCTCGCGCTCTCTATCTCGCTCCCCTCTCTCTATCTCTCGCTCAACCACTCTCTCTCTCTCGCTTTCTCTCTCGTTCTCTCGCTATCTATCTCTTTCCCTCTCTCTCTCTCTCTGAACTGCATGCCAGATTGCTGGTACCGGATATCGCTGCCTGTCTATTGTCCCAACGCCGTGTTACAGCGACAGCGAGGAAACATTTGTCTCTTTTTGGAAACGGAGAGTGAGATAGTGGGAGAGACGATTGAGATGGAGGGAAGGAGCGAAGGAGGATCGGGGAGAGAGCGGTGGTCGATGAACAGTGAGCAATGGAGAGGGCGAGCATAAAGATATTAATTTGTTCTGTTCGGCGTTCATTTATCTTGAGAAATGTTCCTTGTATGGAGCGCCATTAATTGGGTCATTATAGCTGCGACGCGTTTCTTCTTCTTATCGAGTCAGTGGGAATGTAAAGGTCTCTCTCTCTCTCTCTTTTGTCCTATATTTTAAGACTCTTAAGATGGCCGGAATAACGAATCAACGTCTTGCTGTGCTAGTCAAGCGTATTTTTTATAAAGGCCTGCTGACTTCAGAGAGGAAGACTCCACAATTTAATGGGAACATTTATAATTACAAGCCGAGTAGGGCTGCACCTATTAACCCATTCATGCTACATCCAAAGCTTCTATTGTGGTTTTTTCATTTACGTATTTTTTTGTCTGTCGTCATATTTTATGACATCATCACCCTTTATGAAATGAAAAACAACTACCTATGGCTTTTATGGGATCTAGTCAATGGTTCTAGTGGTTAAACGTTATCCATAGCGCAGTAAGATTGATCCTACTTTGCCCCATGAAGCAAACACTCTTATTTTTGAGGGGCAATTCATTTGGATTGCTGACGAATATTTCATTCACATCTTGTGAAATTTGGAAAATACCAATGAGAAAGCTGCTTTGCCACTTTTTGACGTGCCCAACCCAAACCTGTGACCCCGTGGGTTGACCCGAACTTCACTACCAGAGTGACTCATTCTGCAAATAGAAACCTACTGATAAGGTGGGGCATTATATTTACCTGCAAATATGCAGAAATGCAGGGCTTTATAAATAATGAATAGATATATTTACATTAAAATAATCAGCTTTGTTGTAGCGGACCCTTTATTCATATTCAACCATGAGCCTTGTTTCTTTTTCCATTTAATTTCCAGAAATCACCGTAAGAACTAATGGAAGTAATAAGAAATGAGCTCTTACGAGTGTAAGCATGAATTAGATGACGTTCATATATACATGTGGACACAATACACAAAATGTTCTATTTCTTATATACATATAAACTAAACAATCTAGCTAAATTCTAGCATTAGCATCTTATCACAATACATTTTATAAGTTAATTAAAGAATAAAGTCACTAAACATGTTGTCAAAGCCCAAAAAAACAAAGTACCTCGTTCCCGTCCCAGCTCGGTCTTCATAGATTAAGAAAAACACCTTTTCCTTCAGTACAGCGTTAGCTAACGTAATTTTTGCGAAGTCACATTACGATATTGTACGTCTACTTCCGGTTTTCGCCGGAAGAGCTTCAAAATAAAAGGACCCAAAACATACAAAGGCACTTACAAAATAAAGTCTTACGGGAAATAGTCACCATATTAGCAGAAAACCTTTTCAGAGTCATTTACATTCGTTGATTTAGAATTTGAGCGTCAACATTATGTTTGAAGCCTTGAAATATTTGTTACTTTTCACGCATTTAGCAATAATACTTCTGTTGAATTTATCAGTTAAGTAGATTTCATAAAGTTATGCGGTTCAACTCATTTGAAGCACCGACATGCATCATGTACACCTGCACCTCCGAGCAGCAGCTCATTAGTAGAGGAACTGTCGACGGGAGAAGAAGCCAAAACACGTGGGTGTTAAAGAAGGATGAGACTCACCCAAACGGTAGCTAATGGGCTTGTACGGGAACAAAGAGAATAAACAAATAAAACCCACGTGTTTCAAGGGCAACATGTAATTATACAAAATTGCAGCAGGAACGAAAGGTACCAAAAGGGCTCTTCAAGAGGGGAACGAGGTTGGATGTTAATATGTAGAGTAGTTTGTGAATGTGCTACTGTAGAGCTCTGGATTACCGTTGGTTCACATTTTCATATGGAATTGAGAATAAATTCAATGACAAAAAATAAATGAAATATGGACATTTAAAAGTATGAATAGATACTGCCAAATCAGAATTAAACATGAAAACCAGAATGTTCTCTCATTGGCAAAGGGCGGACTCTGATCCCCGAGTGTGAACCAAAGAATAAACTGAAAGTATATTGACAGGCTTTCGACTGCTAAACTCAATCCCTAGAGCCCCAAACTAAAACCTGTGTGAAGTGTGCAAGAATAAATGAATACGGAGAATAAAGTGGAGTTTAATAACACGATATTATGAAATATAACACAGAAGTTGCTTTCAAGTGTGACTGGACCAGGAAGAAGGAAAAGAGCCTCACTTTGACCATGTGATCTCAACCACGCGTTGCATACATGTTCTCACGAGACGCACCTTTAACAACACCCGCGTGCACTCTCAGATAAATGATTCACCATTAAAACTAAATGGTATTTTCTACAAAAATATTGTCTTCCAGATTTTGTGAAATCCTTTGGATGTGTTGAATGTCAGCCCAAATTGGAGCGTGCACATTATGACCTTTTGGATAAGAAAGCTGGGGCTGTGTAGTGTGTGTGTGTGTGTCTGTGAGGGGCGGGGGGGTCCTCACCCACCAACACAGTTATGGATCCCACTGCCTCCATGCGGGGTCTGTATCGTTGTATTCATCCGTGTCCGGTACCGACGGGTTTCAACATTTCTTTTCTTTCGGCCCGTAAATATGTCAATGTTGGAGCTATTTATTTAATATTAGTATATAGTAATTTTTTGACAGCATTGTTTAATCATTCAGGTTGTTTGAATATTCAGGTTGTATTGATATATTAGTTTAATTCATTGTCGTCGTTTAGATATATTTAGTCTCTTGACAGTTCATGTGTTCACTAATTGGGAAAACGCTGTTGGCACCTGTGGTAGTATGTATAGGCAGGTGGAGGACCAGCATGCACCTGGGTATAGGCCTATGGAGAGGCAGCGTTAGGAGTTCCTGTGTTCTTTTGTTTCTTTGCTTGTTTTGTCGAGTTAAATAAATGATCAGAAAAACTGAATCCTTAATGGAAAAAGTTCTTTTGGCTGCGTGAACCACAAACCCTCACGGTGGCCATTTTGATTTATCGTTCTTTTTTATTCATTGGACAACTGGCCACTATTGATGAATTTTTTTTTTTAAACTCACAATCAGACACAATTCAGATTTAGACTCCTAAATATTAAATAGCAAACATGCACACTAGCTCGAACTGCCTGTGTTTAGGAGCACCTTCCCAGCTCTCGGCATGGATCCCCTCTTCAGGCCCCGGTTCATTCGGGGTTGTAATTAAAGCTCGACGGGGCGATGTGGGCCATTGTTTTTGATAATTGATGCTGACCCTGGCTTTGTTCTCTGTTGAACCCCAAATGGAAATGTAGGGAAATGCAGCTATGAGCTCTCTAGTCGGGGTAATTGAAGGTTAAATGAATTCATGACGTTGACTGTTATGATGGTAATATATTCATTTCCTCAACACGCGATGAAAAGTCTCTCAGGTTGCCATGAGGCCGGATTTGCACCCGACTTGAAGGCTATTTGTCATGCTGTTAATATTTCTTTTATGACCCTTTATTTACCATAAACAGCTGACTGCACAATCTTACCCTTTTTTTAAATGTTGAATGATCCGCAGTTACTTTATTAGCATGAAATGAGAACAAATGAATTAGTCTAAAGATGAAAACATTATTTTCTTGAGAAAAAGTAGACTGCATATTAAAACAATGCACTATAAAATGCAGGGATCTTGTCATGATTTTGAGATATGGTTCATATCGGCATGAGAGAAAAACAATAGCAACACTTTTGGAGATGAGCCCTCCATCTTGTTGCCACTAAAACAAAAAGCTGATCATCAATGATCAGTACTGTTTGTTTTTGTTTTGTAAGCTGGTCCACGTACATTTGTTCAACCACCGTCCCAAAAAATCCTTAACATTTGTAAATGTTTGTACAAAAGTAACTGTCGAAATAAAGAATCCTAAATATTAGACGGCTTGGCCGATCATCTGGAAATCGTCCGCTTGACACGGGTTTGGAGATCGATGAGCGAATCTTTACTTTTGCGAGACAACCGTCAGTCAGCTGCGGTTTACATTTGAAAAGTATTCTTCTCCAACCTAATCATAGTTACAGCATAGGTGTGAATTTCTTTTTCCTTTTACTTTGACGTTAAATGATTGTTGGCAGTGTCCCAGAGAACTGGATGTTATTTTCCCCGTGTGCTGCTTGTTCTCTGGCAGTGGAATAAACACGATAGCATCATTTCTGAGGGAAAAGGGTTGACGCAGCAGCTCTTTTCCACTTGGCAGCAACACATAGAGGAGTGTTCAGAAACAGCTGCTTGGCTCATTATTGCTCTCGACTCCAATTCACTTGTCATTATCACTTTTTAGCCCACATGTCAGAGTAAAGCAGAAACCCGAGTCCCTGAGGAGCCCTGCTGTTAACAAGCTGGACCCTG
This sequence comes from Pseudoliparis swirei, assembly GCF_029220125.1. Classification (NCBI taxonomy): domain Eukaryota; kingdom Metazoa; phylum Chordata; class Actinopteri; order Perciformes; family Liparidae; genus Pseudoliparis; species Pseudoliparis swirei. The sequence continues at coordinate 14,253,512 of NC_079408.1, forward strand.
CATGCTGGGAGTATATTACCATCAGCCTCACTTCATCCTCAGGCTTTGATTTAATATGTAATGTAACATTCCTCTGGACGATATTATTACATGTCATTTAGCTGACGGTTCTTTCCAAATCGACTTACAATCATGTTGCATTCATAGATGCAGATACAGGGAGTAATTTAGGGTTAAGTGTGTTGCTCAAGGACACATCGACTAAGGGTGGGGATTGAACCGCTAGCCCCCTGATTGAAAGACAAACCTGCTAACCACTGACCCACAGTCACCCCTATACGCGACTATAAAGCATTCCGGCTGATTTTCACAGCACATATATATATAAATGTACGTATATATGTATAATTATGATTAATCATCCCACTGGCAACCACAGAGGGAGTAGGTGGGATGAGATGAGTGCTGCCTGATAATTGTGCTCTCACTTATCTTGTCCCGGATACATAAATACATATAGTGCTAATGAGGGCGCTGTACCCCGTTAGGCCGCCTGAAGAGTCTCTCAGATAACCTTATCAGCAACACGTCTGGTTGTGTCGCTGACGGAAGCCGAGCAGAGTCTTTTCTTCCCTTCCAGATGAAGTCTAATGACACCCGCCATGCGCCGAGTCTCCATTGGATCTGATCGCCGCAATTTTGTTGGTGTTCATCAACGCCGTCGTGTTCCGTCTCCACGGCCGCCGTGTGCGGTCGGGACTCGGTGTTTGTAAAGCAGCTGCCGTTAGTTAGTGGCCTCCTCCAGTTACCCACGCAATTCCTTCACCTCTTTGTTTGGGTTGGTTGGCAACCGGCACAGATCAGAAGGCTACGGAGCTATTTTACTTTATTGTTCGAATTTTCTAAAGCACAGGTGTCCTGGAAGAAATTTCTGAAAAATATCCTGTGCTTTTTATTTTGAAGGTTTCAAATGAAATGGATTTATGTGATAATATTAGAGGAATGTTCTTATGTATAATATTTCTCCACTCAAATAAACAATAATCAAAGGCAAAGATAGTTATTAAACAATATGTTTGAGTAGTTTATACAGAGTTTCTGGTAACCGGTAGGGATGCACCGATCTGATCGGCGCCGATCCATATCGGCCGATATTCCCATTATCGGTTTTGATCGGCGTTCTCAAAACGGCCGATCAAACTTGGCCGATCAGATGACTTAAAATCTGCGAGAAAAACTATCAGACGTTTCAATCGTGGCGCATCGCAACGGAGACGATGCGCCCGGCGAGGGCCGCAGAGTGCAGAGGTCCACGAGGGGATCCTCACCACCGAGCGGCGTCCCCGTCCCCCGAGTTGAATCACTGGGTCGACTCAGCCGACTCTCACATGTCTGCCCCTATAGACTGATGCTCACGGTAAACACATTCGATCGGGAGCGCGCGAGGGTTTTGATAAGGTTAGCGGAAGGATTCACGTGACAACATCCGGTTTCGCAAAGTTAGCGGAAAGAACCACGTGAAACAACATCCGTTTTTCAAAATAAGATGTCGACAAATCATACACTAATATATAAAAATAAACAATGAACTGATGTTGTATCTTTATAGATCGTTTCTGAGATTTAGCTTAAATTATGCTAACATTAAAACATTTTTACTTTACCAAGGAAGAGTTTATAAAAATAAAAGTCAGGCTTTTGTATGTTAAAAAAAGTCCTGTATATAGATTTCCCCAAGAGTTCCAGGAAATGAATGATGCAGATGTGTTCCATACATATCTGAAATCCCCATAACTGGCAATCAATCAATTTTAATGTATCAATTAGGACATTTTTCAAAGTGAAAGTCCTAAATGGTGAAAGAAATCGGTCATTTCTTTAATGTTTGAGGTGCTTTATATATGTATTTCCTCATAGTCCCAGGCAATAATGCTACACAATAAATAGAATGTTTCAATCGACACCGTGATCGGTGATCGGTATTATCGGATCGGCAGATACTGATTTCAGTGATCGATGATCGGTATTATCGGATCGGCAGATACTGATTTCAGTGATCTGTGATCGGTATTATCGGATCGGCAGATACTGATTTCAGTGATCTGTGATCGGCACCAAAAAACCTGATCGGTGCATCTCTAGTAATCGGCCCTTTTAAGAGGCAGCCATGATGCTGACATGGCCCACGGTGAAAATTAGTTGGGCACCCCTGTTCTAAAGGTAGCCTACAAATGTCCCCCTCAAGTCAGAGGTAATACAAGTAAAAAAACAGACTTGATTATATTGTACTTACCCAAAGGGCTTTAAAAAATGAGAATAAATTGGAGTAACATACCAATCGGGCAATATACGTGAGACTAATAATTGTAATGGGAAAACCAAAAATTGCTTATTAAGTAGAATAAATTACTGATAAAACACCTAGTACTAGGTAATACAATTGCATATCACAATTCATACACTACATTAGAATGTATACCATTTAAAAAAGGATACAGTAATTAATCTCTCTTAGAAAACCTTTTCAACAACAGTACATAGGGTTGCATGAACTACTGCTATGACCAAGTTACCCTTAAGTCAGCCAGTGATGACTATAAGGATACCACTAATAACCCTCTTTCATGACCTCTTACTATATAGAAGAGGTCATTTAATAAGAACGTATTCTTTATCTTATCTCCTTCTACTGATCTACTTTTGCTCTCACCCTTTACCCGTCATTCGCTTGTTTTTCCCCCTCCCTCTTCTATCGATTGTGTGGTCATAGCTTTTTACTGATATTAACAGCCTCTAGTTTAGAGGACATATGCTCCTGAGTCTTCATCCTCCTGTTGAGAGATACTCTTAAACAGACGGCAATGCAGAAAACCAGCATTTAGACATGGAAGCCTCAAATCCGTCAAATCCTAAACTTAGATCAAAGGAAGTTGAGCTTTACGCTCATCTCATTCTCTCTACGTCTTGCCTCCACGTTTCTTCTTACTTCTGTGCTTGTGCTTTGTGAGATACCACGTATCCATGTACTGCTAAATAACACATTCTGATCCGGTCTCTTCCCTAACAACCAGCTGAGAGACTTCCTTAAGACTCAAATCCCCTAATTCTTCCCTTCTTTTGCACTTTAATGCAGATTTCCTCTCCTTGCAGAAGCTAAAAGCGAGCATTAATGGATTAAAGTCTGTGGTTAAGTTGCCTGACTGAAAGGAGCCGATGAATGTTAAGCACACAGACAACACATTTGTTTTGACTTGTGCGATGCAAAGGGTTGGTCCGGTGCAATCAAGCAAATAAGCTTCCAGGCAGGGTGTGAATCGGATGTCTTCCGCTCACTACTTTTCTCACCCCGTCACTGACTTGAAGGTCCCCGCCAGCGTGATCGGCCATCCCATGCAATTAAAGCAGATCTATACTCTACAGGTGGAAAAGGACCTGCTCACATGTCACGTGCTAACCATCCTGTGAGGAAACCAGTTGGCCTAAAACAAGAAACCCAGTCTCTGTGGAGCTAACCCTTTTAAAGGTTTAGAACCCTTTCTTTATCAAATGTGTCAGTAAGCAGATTTAATATGCAGCTTTTAACCTTTTGCACATGTATATCCCGCGATTCATATTTTGTCGGACTTCAAGGCACAAAAAGCAGCAAAATTAGTGAAATACATATTCACAATGAAGGCTCTTTGGAACACAACTTTTTTTGGAGATTATACATCACCGCTGGTGGCATAATATTACATTACATTTCAGACTTACAATCATGTTGCATTCATACCCTGTAGACACAGCTACAGGGTGACATTCAGGGTTAAGTGTCTTGCTCAAGGACACATTGACTAGGGCAGGGATTGAACCACCAACCACCTGATTGAAAGACAGACATGCTAACACCTGCCCCACAGTCGCAGTAACGTAGTTGGTCCGTATGGACCCCCCCCCCCCACGATTCGGCACGTACGTGATCCACTGATTGATTGCAGCTTACTTTTCTTTGACATTTTAACTCATCATAGTGCACTTTTCCAAGTAATTAGTCCCTAAATATTGATGCAGAGTTGCAGTGAAAAGTGGTGTGTTCACATGAGCGGAGCGTGTTAAAAGCATTTGACTGTGAAAGTCATGGCGGGCGGAGGAGCAGAAGAGCTTAGTCATCATTTACGTTGTGTTCGGGGCTGTATGGGAGCATATGGACTCTGTGAAATGTCCTAATGGCGTAAGGGTGTTGCACACAACCGCTACTGTAGGCACTATTCATTGAGAGAGCCATTTGAGAATGGCAATACATTGGGTATGCCCAAGGAACAACAACAACAACAACAACAACAAGGTATCATCGAGGCATTTAAGAAACTGTTGCAAGAATCTAGAAAGAAAATAAAAACAAGGTCAGAGAGCGATGCTGATATCGGCTGATACCGACTAATATAGCCAGTTTTGATAATAATGACATCATGAAATTGTTACATTGAGTTTTACAAGGAAAACAACGTCTAATTCAAGCTTTAAGTTCCTTTACACTCCTGTCCAGTGAGCCATACGGCTGATGAGCTACACAGTTTATGACTTAAACATTGATACTGTATTAGAACTGTGGCCGATACCCAAGGCCCAGGTGTCAGTAAAAAGGTCTGATTAGTGCAGCCCTTTCATTGGACAAACCCTTTTTCCTGCAGTAGCTGTGAACTGTTAATCTCAGCCAACCAGCTGAGCTCTGTAACCCCCGAGCGACTGCTGGAAATGATGACTGACTGATCTGTATTGTGACTGATAAGAGATCCTTGCAACTCCATGCATCAAGAGTACCCCTCTGGCCCTCTCCTGGACAACCTGTGTGTGCTTTGAGTTGTGGGGAACAAACAGCAGGAATGAAAGCATGGAAGAGTATTTAGACCGCGGTGACGCTGAGAAGCTGTCGACTCTGACAACGAGAAAGCCCTCATCATTCCTAAGTCCTCTTCTAGGATTCCACTTCAATCAAACACTGGCCAGCCGAGCTTCAAAGAGAACCTGTTATCCATGTACCTTTGCCAGCCACACATGCATACTACTGTAATCAGACATTTTAGTAACGTAGTCACGGTTCTGATACCTTCCACCAAACCCCTTAGCCCCGACTTGAGAGTGTGACTTGAGCCGCCGTCGATGCAGACTCAACAATACCCCGCACTGCACTCGAGTATGTACAGGAGAGGTCTTGATCGCAGCATGTGGGACTCAAATTGGTCCTTGAACACAACCGAAAGTAACTACTGTTGGCATCACAGCTGATATCTCTCTGCACAAACAGGTTGGCATTTATTTGTACTTTTTATGAATCTCCTGTGAATGGGTCTGGGTGTATGACATTTATTTAGCCTTCCAAACAGACAGGACCACCTCTGGAGTTAATACAGCTCCGACAACACCAAATTACAAGGAAATGAGGTCTGATTGCTGATGTGCCTACTGCTGTAATGCCGTCACTCAAGTTGCAAGCTGTTTGCGCTCGTGGCTCATCAGAGCTCTCCCGCCTCGCTTGCCGAGTGAGACTCGACTCCACCGAGGATAAAAACTTCTGCTTTATTCCTTGATTTATTTCTACACGGCTTCCAATTTGCTTGAGCATTTTCATAAATTAAATAACTAGTCTTACGGGAAGAGCTCTAAACAATCTGCCCGATTCTGGGAGAGTTTGGCGAAGAGAGCGAGATTTTGGGGCCAAATTGCGAACAGGATTCCCGTCCCGTTCTCACCGACTAAGCCGCGATTAAACTCGGCATGATCTAAGCCGAACCTCCCTTGTCACCAAGTGCCATGTGGTAGATACAGCAAGCCCATGAAAACATGAAGGAGTTGGCCAAACGTGTCATGGATCACTGACATCAGCAAATGCTGACGGCAACGCATACAACGCGAAAGGTGGAAGCTCATCGATTGCGCAACAGAGACTCTTCCGGTTGAGTTAGAAAGAAGGTGTGGCAGCTGTGGGGGTGGGGTCTCCAGTTAGGCCTCGGCTGCTGGCTGATTGGTAGTCAGCCAGCAATCAGCCAGCAGCTGACGCTGCTCTCATAAAAGGAGCAGTTGAGAGTGGAGAAGAAAAGAGTGAGCAGAGGCGCCGTCGTGCGGTCTGCGTCCTGAAAGAAATAAAGCATGTTCCTGAATCAAACCTTGGTAGTGGCAAATCATTGGTGCTTGGGGGGGGGAACCCACGGGTGATGGCCCGAGAGTCGTCACAGTAGGCTCAGCAATGATGGTCAGCAATATTACATTTTTTATGATTTAATGGTTTTGAAGGACATAATTGGGGGTTTCCTGTTTTGCAAACCTGTTGTAACCCTTTTTCTTTTGCATTGGCTGTCGATGTGTCTGGCTTCCTGTGTAGCCAGCGTGTTGTACGTCAATGGTTCTCAACCTTTTTTGAGTTATGTAACAGCCGAGTACTCCCTGACCCATGCAAAGCATTTTGTAATATGCAGCATCTTGCATATAATATATAATATATACAATTCAGTTCATGAACTAACACTTATATTTTATTGAATACTTATTAAGTAACTATTTTCAAAGGCTTTTTTTCATGGATGCTCATTTTAAATATATTTAAAACAAACGTACCCCCTAGAGAGCCTTTACGTACCCCCTAGAGGGCCTTTACGTACCCCCCTAAAGAAACTTTACGTACCCCCATTTGAGAACCACTGTTGTACGTAATCCTCCTGGGTGGGGGGGGGGGGGGGGGGGAGACATTCGACAAGTAGCCTGGAAGAATTGAAAATAAAATGGTGGTAAGAATGATATAAATACAAATGTTATAGTTGGTTCAATATGGAGGATGATGATTCATGTTTATGTCTGTGTTTTTCTGTCCTTGTCTGATTGTTCTTATAGTTGGTTGTTATGCTGTTATGTAATTTTTATTCATTTGTCGTTGTTTTTTGTCGTCTGTTAATGTGTAACTTGTAAAAACTTTAAATACAATTCTTAAAAGAAAGGAAGATTGACGTACACCAATATAAATAGGGACGTCGGCGAAGGACAGAAAGAAGCTGCATGACGTAACAATGTGGCAGCAGTGGGGACAAAATCGCCCCAACATGTTAAGAACCGGCTTATGTCTTTGACGGATTGCCCGGGGTGATATTTGTCAGAGGAAATGGAGCAGCTTGAGGGTCACACTGCGAGTGCAGCGGGGCGGGCACATGGCGACGCCAGCCTGGAGACGTCATGTCGCGGTCATGGGGAAAATTACAATCACTGGACGTACAGTATGTGTGAGTCTCGGTTTGTGCAAGAGGCGTTGCTTTAAGTATTCCTACGAACTATTCATACTCTCTGTCCTACTCATTGAATGTGCTCATGTAATGCTTCATTCTGGTCACATGACATCTATTCTTCTGTCCATCCTGGAGAGGGATCCTCCTCTGTTTCTCTCCTGAAGGTTTCTTCACTTTTTTTTAACCGTGAAAGGATCTATTTCTTGGGAGTTTTTCCTGATCCGATGTGAGGTCAAAGGTCAAGAATGTGTTATGTGTACCGATTGTAAAGCCCTCTGAGGAGAATTTGTAATTTGTGATATCGGGCAATACAAAATAAACTGAAGTGAATTGAATTTAAGCGTATGTGTTTGACAGGAGGAATAGAAATATCCACAAAACAGCGAATAGACGTCGAACAGATTCGTCTCTCAATGTGTGTAAATATATTTCAACCTTTCTCTCCTCTGCACATCCAGTTCTCACACAGCCCAAAGTGGTGCTTTCCCACACAGACACAGAGCGTAATGACAGTTCTCACTTCCATCAGCGTCGATACAATGCAAGGAAACGGACTTAATTCTCACAATCTGAGATAATGATTGTAATTATAATTGTTTTTGTTCTTTATTTTCCGCCCCATGATTTTTGCTGCAGTCATCACAACCCAGCGCTGTATTTATTCACAGCCAGACTTTCCAGCAAAAGGACTTAATCACACATTACCATAAACATACAAACACATTGACACAGATCCTCTTGCGTGGCTGCTCACAACTTGAGCAGGGAAGATAAATATTGACTGGGTCTTCAAATTAAAGTGGCTTTTTTGACTATCGGAGCCTGAAAAGGACATATAGTACATTCATTTTTAAGTGGTAGAATGCCAGGGGGCTGTGTGGTGGTGATGTTGACCCTTTATCATCTCCTCTCTGCCCTGTGGGACAATTTAGACCGAAGGGCAGAATCAGATTAGAGGTCATCCTGGATGTGAGGAATGACACAATTTCACTGTAAATGCAGAAAAATGTGAATAAAAGGGTTAATCTTGTTATGCCAAGAGTTCATGCCAAGTTTTTTTTTTTACAATAAGCACAGCTTCTAGTCTCATTTCGTCTGCCAGCTCTTGTCTCTGTGTTCCACTAAGCCATGCGTCTTTACAGCAGAGTTACAATAAACATAATGCCTTTCCCATAATGCTAGTTTAGCTTTGGATTAATTTAGGTCCGCCGTAGAAACAAAGTCATACAAAGTCAACTGAGTTGTGAAATATTGGAAAAAAATTAGATGGAGTGGTTAAAGTACAAGAGCGAGAGAGAGCAAAGAGAGAGAGAGAGGGGATAAAAGAGAATTGTTCTGCTGTTCACGTGTCTGATGAAGCTTAAAAATGCTATTACTCTGTTGTCACTGGAGCTGCTCTCCCTGGCTTACCTCTTGAAGATGCACTGACCTTTTCAACACTTTACTACATCAGGTCTATTACACTCCGACAGTTCACCTCTTTCCCTTTTTTTTCCCCTTTGAGAGACGATAATACCGCCTCCTCTGCCATTTTTTTATTTTTTATTGCGATGAAAAGTCAGCGCCGCCGTGGCTTTACTGCGATTTCATTCCCTCTGCTCCTGGAGCTGTAGAATAGTCCTGACAGTCACTTTACCTGAAAGCAATCACTAGGAGCGACCGTTGCTTTTGATTGAATACCAATAAATCCGACCCTCTTTATTTCCCCCTCGAACACAGAGCGGTGGAGGGATGCCAGCTCGTACAGACGAGAGTGGATTATCGTCTCTGGTGGACTTTAAGCGACATGATCCAGACGCAAAGCTTCCTTTGAATATGTAGTGGAAGGGGTTGATTGGAGCTGATACTGTAATCCATATGATACTGAATAGTAATATTACATTTGTATATCTGTTGTACTATATGGATCATGATCTGGAGCTTTTTTTCTTTGAGTCTTGAGGTTATGGTGTCTCAGAACAGTGTCGTCCTTCGAATATGTAGTGGAAGGGGTTGATTAGAGCTGATAATGTAATCCATATGATACTGAGTAGTAATATTATATATATATATATCTGTATGGATCCAAGGCTCTAAAGCTGTTTTCGTTGAGTCTTCATTGCCACTTGAGGTTATGGTGCCTCGGAACTGTGTCGGCCATCCACTTCCAATTCAGCTATTCAGGCCATTTTAGTTTTTTTATCTGTGCAGCGCAGTATTACTTTTTGTCTGAATATATATATAAACAAGAGCCCAGACAACCACCATCTGCACCATTCTGTTCCCCTCTTAGTTTCAAATACCATGACTAAACTATCTCAAAATGGCTTCTTGGCTGATTTTGTAAATTAAGGGCAGATGGAGGACGGATTGATTCTGTGTTTTATTTGTGCCGTTTTAGCTGTAGAGGGGGGAGAGCGATCCTGAAGTGAACGGCACGATTTGGACCACAAACTAAATATCCTGTATCCCCATGACACTGCCATGGCAACGAGACGCAATAACTACACCCACTTTCCTGGTAATGAATGATGAACCCGCTGTTATCCTTTTATCCTCTCCCACTGGGGTATTAATGTTGAGCCATTATTGTGCTGGAGCTTTACCAATGTGTTATATAAATTAATATGGGGCCTTGTATTTCAATTCGTACATCCATGCAGCGGACGGAGCTCAAACCTACGTCAGACGCTACAACACCGATTACACACGAGTTCATGAGGTAGAGATGGATTTGTTTACTCCGTCGGCCTTTCTCCAGGTAGCTAGTGCGATATGGCCTTGTTAATCGCGTATGTGTGTGGCAGGTCTCTGAGCATGTAGAATACCATAATAGGAAATAACATTCTGGACACGGCAGAGGCTTCAGGTAGTGCTGACCGCACACTGTGCCCCCCCCCCCGCGCTGGACATAATCTAGTGCAGGTGCATTCACGTGACCTTGTACATCTGGGCAAGACATGCAGGTAGAAGGCGTGAGAAAAAAAGAAAGAGCCATACACCATCCACACAGCAAAGAGCTGCAAGGATGAAGTATTTGTGTGGGCCAGCCTGTAAACTAGCTTCACACCGGTTCCCAGGACAGAGAGCCAATGGGATTTCTTCATTTAATTTTGGATTAAAGCAGAAAAACACTTAGCTGTTAACGATACTTCCATGTTTCATTAAACATAGTTTAAGGTAAAGGGTTAACGGTGGATTAATGTTCGTCAGGATGACGTTTAGCTGGTTTCATTCAGCCACTTTTGAATGACATCGACACTTTAATTCAAGGGTGGTGTTAATGTTGTAGAACAAACTGTCATGCGTTATACTCACGCAGTTTTCAGTTCAACATGCGATACTAAACTTAGAACCCATAGTAATGAAACATAACCTCTCCCAAGTCGTATGCAATTAATTAAATGGAAACAGTGGTGGGCTACATGACATTATATATTTGTATAAGACAGTATTGGTCCAATGAATTTGATTTAAAGTAAAAGAGCTTAACATGCTAAATGAATGTAGTGGTCCTCATAATGGGTAATACAAGTTGAACATATGTAATTACCTTTTGAGGACAGACATTGGGCTGCGTCGTCACTGCTGTGTCCAGAAAGCTTGTAGATCCCATATTCAGGGCCAGTGTGCTCACCTGTAGCCAGCACACTGGGCCCAGCTGGGAGCCCGGCGCTGTCTGCCCAACATTTTAAATAGACCGGTGCCATTGCCAAAGGCACTCATAAACTCCTAATTGTCCAAATGGTCCTGCGGTGTCATTTATAACCGCTCCGTATGCACAGAAATTGGCCCTGAAAGAAACTTGACGGGGGGGAATGTGCACACCTGTACGGAAACTCTGAACCATGCATTCGGACGTCATGGAGACGCAGATGGTCAGGTATTATAGACATTACCTCCAAGAAAGATTATTATATTATAATCGGACCTCTCACACTTCATTTCACTTCATATACCATGTTGTTTATAAATTACTTTCAAACCAGCAGTGTTATGCTATTTGTTTGCATAGTGAGTAGTAATATATATATCTATATATATATAGATATATATAGATATACACTAGAGGCACCTTTATTTGTAAAAGCTACAAGCCAAGTCAAATCTCAAAACAAATTTAGCTCAATGTTTCATCAGCGTGGTCAGCTGAGGGGTGCATTTAACGACAAATTTCCCCTTGGGGATTAATAAAGTATATATCTATCTATCTATTTCAGCTGACATTTGTTTTTGGGACATTGAAGGGAACATTAAATTGGACTAGGGAATTTCAGAACAGTGTCATCAGTTTTCAATAACCCTTTTAATACTGTGCATTTAACACCAAGCATGATTTTAGTTTTTCAATCGTTTGTGTGTAAAATCACTGCCGTGAATATGTTTATTCTCTTCTGGTTTTTTTTCTCTCAATAAGATGAAAGTAATTATCTGATGTGAGTATGTGAGCCACACACACATTCCTCTCCTCCTGCCCTGCACATGCTCACCACCTGCACGTATGGATTGTGTAAATGAGCAAAGTGTGGAAATGAAGCCAGTGACGTCTCTCGCGCAATCCCTTCAAATCCTCATTCTTCTGAATCTGAATGCTGGCCAAGTTCACCACAAGAAAATGCTAATTATATATAAATTAGGGCTGTCAGCGTTAATCTATGCGATTAACGCACACAAATATTTTAACGCAATTAACGCAACTTTGTTTATTTCCGGTGTGCGTTGAAGTTTTTGCACTCCTGTGAGTGTCAAACCGCGGCAGTCCGCCTCCTTCCTCCCGTCTGCTCCTCGATATTCACAGAGAAGCAGAGGGCGACGTGTCGGTGACGCGGGGCGGAAGGTGCAGGGGACTTTTTTTTTGTTGCTCCGCCCGATGCGCGCGCAGACACGCCGGCATGGAGCTCTGCGGCGCGCGAGACGACGGAGAGCGGAGAAGTGTGAACGACACATCGAGACAGAATGACATGCTGCTGTGTAGAGACGATCAATAACAGACGTTTAGTTTAATAAAAGAACAAAGACGTCTTGAAGGAAAGAACCGTACATTACTTCTGCTGTAATCTGGCGCTATAGAGAAAATTACAGGGAGGCGGGGCCTCACCCTGATAGAATGGTGGGAGAAACACTGGGATGTGTCACATGCAAAAGCCTTTAAAAGGTGAATTCACATTGTTTTATAAAATCGAGAAAATGAGCCCAGACTCCAGAGGGTTAAGATTACATATTTGTCAGTTTACCAAGGCCACTTGTTCTGCTGTTGTTCAGTGTTAAAGATGACAGGACCAATGGGGTCTCAAATGCACCTTTTTTTCTAATCTGGATGTTTCACTGAAGAAACAATTTATCATTCAGGATATTGAATACCTCGCTGGCACTTTATAGGTAGGAGCCTCTTTGAAAACACAGCTCTGTGTGAAGTTTTGTCTTTAAAAAATAATACAATTAAACAAGTGTCTAAAATACACGCTGTCTGAAGGGATTACTCGTTCATTTAGAAGATTTAGTCTTTAGAAGAAAAAAAACCTTTTAATCGCGATTAATGAATTTCAAAATGTGCGATTAATTAGTTAATTTTTTTAAATCGATTGACAGCCCTAATATATATATATATGAATTGTGTTGACCTATTAAACTTCCATTTTCAGATTATCATCTTGCAAGTAATCCCTCTCTTTGCTGAAAACATACACATTTATTTGTAATGCCACACTATCTTGTCACGAATCACCACAAAGAACCATTGATCTGCAGACTCCATTCTAGACCAGTTCTGGTTGAATGCCGGCGTGTAACGGGCGTTATATAACCATGTGCAAACATGATTTTGGGATTTAGTGTAGATCCTTTGCCCCATTTTATAATTCAGTGTGTATAGCAGTCCAAAGCGCTGGTAGCAGACTTAAAGAAATACAGCATAAGAGAGAAAATCAAGAACACTTACCAGCTGATGAAAATTGTAAATTCTTGGGGTCACATGCTTGACTGTCTGACCTGCATACATGAGTGATCAAGCTATTTAGAGTGTAAAAGTGCCTATGGGGCTGAGGAGACCAATAAAAGAGACCAGTCAACTCTTCTGTTCCGTCTTCCCTCCAAGTCCTTCTGTTGTTCTTCGTTTTCCGGCAGTAGCCTCAGGTCCAGTCAACTTCCACTGCAGTGATTTGTCTGTGACACATCAGTAGATCACAGAGTCGCTCAACGCTCTCATCTTTGAGAGTTTAGGGAGGAGAAATGAGGAGCCAGTGCCCATACTAGGTATCCTGTAAAACCTGCCCTTGGTTCAAGCTGTCACATCTGAGGCAATTGTCCTCAGCAAATAAGTCCATTTTCACTCGAACGACAGGCAGGCATCTGGGCATGCTGGGTATGACCCCACTAACCAACTGCCCTCTCGTCTTCAACAGTTCTTTTTCTTGAAAGGTCCATAATTTGATTTAGTCAGCAGGCGATCCATTGCATATTGACATTGAAATGCGAGCCCCAGTGATATATGGAAAGTGTTTTTTGGTAGAAAAGCAGCAGCATTTAAGTGAGTCGAAGCAAGGAATGTATATGTAAAATAAAGCATACAAAAAGGTGACTTATGGTCACAGTTCGGCTTCCATTTTCACCGCACTCAACCCATCAGCTTATTCCGTTCACCTGTTCTCATCGACTCCATCACTCTCACCTGTCCACTATTCCCTCCGGTCTGAGCTTCACTCACAGTTACTGCCATGGGTGAAGGATTTTCTGTTTGGAAGAAAAATTCAAGTACGAATTGGGTCAGACATGTCAAATCAATACTTAGTTGATAATGGTAAGCCTCAAGGTAGTGTGATTAGCCTGCTACTCTTCATCATTATGATTAATGACATGTTCACAAAGGTACGAGTAGACGTAGGTAGGTCTCTGTTTGCTGATGATGGGGCTTTGTGGAAGAAAGGAAGGAACATGGAGTCAGAAAGGGACAAGAAGCAATTGATGAGGCGGTGGAGCGGGGGTTCAGGTTCTCAGTTGAAGAAACACAAACAGTCTTTTTCACCAGGATAATCACGGATGGGGATGACGCTAGTGGTGTATGGGACAGACTTAGAGAGGGTTGGAACATTTACATTTCCGTGACTTATTTTCGATTCACAGTAAACATGGGCAGACTATTTGAGGAGAATAGAGGAAAAAATACAAAAAAGTAATATGTGTGACTGGTAGGGTGTGGGGAGCCAGTTGTTCATCATTAAAAACCATGTTTGTGGCCTTTTAAGATCGGTGTTGGATTACGGAAGCATAGCATAGGGGTCAGCAGCCAAATCTCTAATTGGCAAATTAGATGTGGTTCAGGCACAGGCGTTACGAGTATGTAGTGGAGCTTTTAAAACCTCGCCAATACCTGCCCTGCAGCTAGAAACGCAGTTGGATCTAAGGAAAACGAAACTAATGGCAAACAACTGGGCTAATTTACGAGGACACGATGATTCTCACCCTGCAAAAGGTGTGTTGCAGGTGGTCTGGGAGGATGGGAGGAGTCCGAAAGATAACTGGTCGGGTAGGCAATGACATTGCAAGGGAATTGAAGGGGTTTGAGTTGAGTTTAAGGCCCTCTGTGGTTTACCCGGTGGTGGCTCCATGGACACTTGTGTGGCCTGAAATAGACTGGCATTTGTTTGATTTGTTAAAATTAAAAATAAAAGGAAAATGTATTGGGCATTTGTTAAGTGCATTTGAGTATCAGGTAATTGAGGTATACAGTGAATTTACACAGATATATACAGATGGTGCTTATAAACCTACGACAGGAGTGTTATGAGTTGGGTGGCAATACCAGACAAAGGAATAGGAATCAACTGAAGAGCATCTGATAGTCTAGAGGTCTGCACAGTGGAGATGGTGGCAGTGCTGGTTGCACTACGATGGCTGGAAAAGGCAAGAGAGGAAAAGGTGTGAATATGCTCCGACTCATCTTCAGTCCTAGCAACCGCAAGATGTTTTCATTCAAACTGTGATGAAGACATACTGATCAGGTAACAGTCATTCAGTCAGCCTAAAGTCGTGCTTCAATGGCCTCGCCCTTCTGGCGATTTTTGAAGAAGTGCGAAATAAACGACCCTCCCTCATTGACTCTCCAATGTTAAACCTCTTTCACAAAAAAAGCTCTCAATGCATTCTCTTATGGCTTCGGGAGGGGAGGCTCCAGGGTCATAATTAATCGGTCGTAAAAGCGTCCAGCGCATACAGCATACAGCACGAGGAGTGTAGTCAGTCGGCCAGTGCTCAGGGCAACAGCTTCAGTCTTTTCTTTGAAAGACTCCTTTAGTCGGGCAAATCATTGAAGACATCGGCAACAATAGAAGTAGGACAACCCTAGACCAGTGGTCGCCCGAACGCCGATCGGGTCGACCTCGGCCCTATCGCTTCCTCTAAATGAGATGGACGTCAGAAAAGATCTCCGCTGATGATTAAAAAGAACGTAAACGGGTTCTCGACAGCGTGACAGCAGTGTTTGCTGTGAAGAGGAACGGAAAGGAGGTGAGGTGAGGAGGATGCAGAAAGAGACCTACCTTATTGACACACCACATAAACACAAGTCATGTAAATGTTTACGTTACGGTATTTACAAGTTGTGCCTGCGCATGCTGACAGCTAGCCGATTTTCTTGGACTTGCTCTTACTCTTACCTCGATGGTTTTGGCTTTTGCTGTTGCCCTTCAAAAACTGTATGAAGTCACACCAATAACCAGTCAGGGAGGTCAGATTAAATTCCTCTGGGTTCCAGCACATGTAGGGGTGAGTTGGAACGAGGGCTTTAAAGAAAGGAAAGAGAAATATGAGGCAGAGGCCAAGTGTGTCAACTGGGAGAATATCAACCAAATGTGGCAAAGTAGGCGGGACAGAGAAAGGGAGACATTTATATTATATTCCAAAGTGCGTCAAAGCTACCAGGGTAGGAAGTTGGGATACGAGAGAGGAAACCGTTCTGACAAGCTTACGGTTGGGCTATAGTGCACTAAACACAAAAACACTGACAATGATAGAAACACCTGACAGGGTTGTGAGAAGGAAGTGGAGAAGAGGAGTCCGTTGAGCATGGAGTGGTGAGTTGAAAGGCGTATGAGACAGAGAGAGATGCTCAGGAATAATTTAGGGTCTGATTGAAATGTCGGGACATGGTGGGATACAGAGTGTAGGTCGAGTGTCTGAGCCAGACTGCGGAACTGAATGTGCCGGAAATGCACCAATAAGATGGACGCCAGCCGCCGTTAAACCACAAGAAGAAGACAGTTCCTGCCGGATTGTTCTCCGTGTTATGCCAGAGCGTCCAGCAATTCTCCCTTTTTTACGTATCTGCCTGCTTGGACTTCTCCAGCTCGGTAACCACTACCGTATTCTGTCCCCGACCGTCTTCCTTGCCCGGTTCCCTTGTGTGTTCTGCCAGAATAACCCTCAGCTTTCAACCCACCATTCCGTCGTATAGCGTTTGGGTCCTTTCACCAGCCGTGACACAGTGTGTCGAGATCATTTGGATTGACAATGTTTTGGGTATGCTTTCGCTCCAACTCCCAATCCACTTCCTCTATATGTATTACAGCGGCGACCTTTCCTGTGATGAATCTTCCTCCTGCATAACTCACTCACCCGTCCCTCCAGAGTACACATCTGTACACTGTTCCTTTACATGACGCCAACAGCCCATTTCACTTTCACTTAGGTGAACAAAAATCAAACAATAGCTCGGTGCACCCCCCCCCCCCCACCCAACTCGATGCCTCCTATGGTCCAATGACTGCTGTCTCATTGAGGAATGGAGGAGCCTATGTTCCTGTTGCCACATCCACATAAGGGAATGATGAATGTTTCAGTTGGTTAGAGGACATTATAGGCCTTGAGACGAGGTCAGGGGTGGGTTCGAGAAACTGACGCATAAATCTGAGGCAGAAATGCATGTCCCGAATCTCCAGCAAGAGATTAAGCCCCCTGTTTGGGTACAATACGGCCACAGGCGAATACTCTTCTCTCGAACACACCGAGCCATGTCTGCAATGCTGTGGCTGCTGGAGTGAATTTCATTTCAAATTTCATCCTCTCAGCACCTCACGATCTGGTTCTGATTCAGAGGGCTGCAAAGCAATAAAAAAGAAAACGATTATCAATTAATCTTGATGCATCATCATTGTTATAGACATGACTAATTTTGTATCATTGTTAATTGCGAAGCACTGGATATTTGTAATAATTCGTGATTAAAAAACATGAGTTTACTAACTTACATTATCTTTTAATAATTTCATATAGGTAACAAATAAAGGACATGTGTCAACTGGAGGGGTTACATTTCAGAGCATTGCAGAAATAAAGGAAAAATAAATACCCAGAATTCAACATGTTCTGAATCATTTGACACAACAATCTGCCATTATCCACAAATAAACCATATAGACTTCTCTTCAAACAAATCCCCTTGTTGGATGCAATGAGCGTTCAGCTTTCATACAACAATATTGCTTTCTGGGACATGTGACAATACAAACTACATAGTGATAAATTGCACAGTTACAGTGACACTGGATTCTGTAGCAATTGATGTTCGAACATTGTGCGTTACTCCATCCAACCTGCTTTCCTCAGTGACTCCATGACTTTAACTTTGGTTTAGTTGTCCGTGGAAACGCTGAGACGAAAGTTGTGTCTCGGTTCCAAAGTGTGCAACGTAGCGCGAAGGTCTGTCACAGAATTGTCACAGGCGATCAAATTGAGAAAATAAATACATTTTCATCCCAATCTGAACATTTAGAAACCACATTTCTTCCCCAGTTTTGAACTTTCCATCAAAGCCGATGTCCAGCTCACAGCCGGTTAGTGAAGGACGTGGTTGCCAAGTTAAACCTTTAGGCAAACCTTGCGTACTGCACAGCTGAAATTGCCTGTTTTTTAAGATTTTCACAAAATAGTGCCTTTGCAGTCCTGATTGTCTGCTGTGTTTTCTCAGGATTTTCTGGTGTATGCTTCAGTGGTTGACCTCAACAGAGAAAGCAGCCTTCTGAAGTGTATGCTGTCTGCCTCTGAGATCTTTCTGCGTCTTTAGTTTCCTTGGCCGTGGATGTGAATCATCCTGTTGTACCGCGTCTCGGGCTGTGTTCACACTAAGCCTTTTTTCTGTCGAATTAAATTGAACTCTTGAGCATTAATTCCATTAGTATGGTCCACTGGGGCAAGTCAGAACAATGCCAGACTCTATTTTCTGATATATTCCAACATGGATGGCACCAACTAAATGCATGTAGATGACTGAAGTGCACGACTAGGTCCTCTAACAGAATAAAAGGCATGTGATTTCCATTAACCCAAGCTCAAGACGACAGGTGATAGCTCTGAGTTACTCGTCTTTGGAAAGACAAGCAAATCAAATTGAAGCTCGGGCAAACCACAGTCTAGACTGATCCTCATATCCTGCTTCTGTTTCATGTTTCACATGAAGAATACGTCTCTAAACTATGACGACCAAACCAGTACAGTATTTTTTTTAAAACTTCTTTACGACAATATTACAGCTTTTTATTGGCCTTGTTAGCCGTGTTTATGCATCCGGATTTGTTTTCTTCTAATAATGAAAGTGTGAATAGTGTACACATGAAGTTATGATTACATGATTCACTTTGCAAATGAACATGCGCCCAAAATTGCGCTTGAAGCCGCTCGAGGTAATTTACATCGGCGTTGAAAAACGATAGACTTTGTAATAGCTTTTGAGTGAAACATCTATCTTGCCGGCAATATTGGATTTCCAGCTCTCTGTGGGTTGAACGCAGCGGCCCACAGCAGCAGCAGCCTTCTTCCACCACGGCCACTTATTTTTCTGGCATTAGAGGCAATAAGATAATGGACATCCTGCTAGTAAAGAGCAGGCTAATAAACCTCAGGGACATCCACTGGGTCACGTAATGATTTTGATCGCGATAATTCAGGGTATGGGAAGAAAAGAAAATGAGTTGAGTATTTTTTGCAAAATGCAGTTGAATTAGGTCTCCTTGTTCATGTACACAGTTATTTGTGTATTAAATTAATAGTTTGAGGTTTTTTTGTGATACAGTTACATGTATAAAAGTCATTCAGTATTCAGTGGTATAAATCTGTACCATGTAAATTAAAGTCAAAGACTACAAGTACTCAAAGTAACTTAAATTGTGTTTTTCTGAGGCCATACAAGTTAATAACATTTACATTTACCCCTCTTGGACACCCCAACACACATGCCTACACAGACTGGATATAATTAGATTATTTTTCTTTATTTTGTCTATCTTATGCATTTTTTATTTTATGTTTGTGTTTGTGTACAACATGTTAAATATGACATAAATGGAGGCTTCAAATAAGCCTTGTTGGCTTTGTGTCTCTTCCTGCACTGTGATATTCTTTTTTATCTCTGTTGTGATTTTGGATTTTGTTTAATTGCTTGAATTGTGCAAAAATAAAGAAAATAAAGAAAACAAAACCTGCCGGCCGTGCCCAGCAGACTCGAACGTACTCGTTCAGTGCAACAGAAGAAAGCTGAGCCGCTTTGGGCTCAGAGCACACGGCTCTCGCCTCAGAGTGCGGTGGCATTTTTGGAGATCTATGATGTGTTTATGAGCCGCTTGAAAAGGGCATTTTGAAGATTTATGGATGACGGGGCCAAATGATCTATGGAAAACAGGGACGGAGAGAAGGAGTCATTGTGCATTGGAAAGGGTGTTTCTGACAGTGTGGGGGGACGTCCATCCCTCCCCATCCCATAATATCTGGGACCCTTGCACGGTGTGGTTGACAGGAGGAGGTGGAATAGGAGGAGGGGGGGGTGGGAAAATGAATAAGTAAAAAGGTCACGTCAAGCCAATTTCATAAAAGCTCATTAACATTTATTTGCTGCAAAAGATGTCTGTGTAATTAGAATAACAGAGATTGAGTTAATGAAATTTCAATAAACTGGTGGAGTAGAACCGAAATATAATAACGCCGAGCTCACGCCGGTCTGAGACTTACTGCACGTTATTTGCAAGTGACCTTTGAAGGAGATAGAAGGTGATCCCAGGTGTGCTCTGTGAGGCGAGGGTTTAGTTTGAGTGTGTGTGTAATCGTTGTGTTCACTGTGTGTGTGTGTGTGTGGGGGGAGGGTAGAGTAGTTTGAGTGTGTGTGTTTGAGCATGTATGTAATCTTTGTGTTCACTCAGTGTGTGTGTGTGTGTGTGGTGTTGTACATTTACTGAGTTTTTATTGCTCTGACCTTTATTTGTCGGCCCCGTCATCGTCCAGGGGCGAAGGAGGAGAACAATGTGGCGGAATAAGTAATAGAAACATCTTCCTCCGCACATTGTTCAACAGCAATGAGAAACTCCACGCTCACGTTTGTCATTTATCAGCAGCGTCGTACCGCAGCGAGAGCAACGCGCTCCGTGGACGCCGCCCGCTCCACGCCATCGGACCCTCTGATCGACGCGACCGGACACCACCACTCTGCTCACATACATTATTGACCGGGGGCGAGGACAGGGTTCTCTCCGTGTCATCAGCGAGAGCGAGCCTTGAATGATGAATGGAACCCGATGTTACATTTAAGACTTTCATGAGCAACGGTCCAAAGCGGTCATCAACGCTCAGTCGGTCGAACCGCCTCGTCGGTCTCGCGCGCGTCCTCGACCTTCAGCAGGATGAGGTCATTCAGTTGGGTCAGCGAGGCGTGGAAATGTAAAGCAAATGTGGTATTGGTGATTTGGTGAGAACAACAGGTTGTGTATAGGATTATAGGGATTTTCTACGTGTCGTTCCACCGCCTCACCTTTTTGACCTGCTTGGTGCCTGGCTCGGTTCCAAAGCTATGAGACGTGTTTGTCCCCCTCTGTGTGCTGATAGGCCGGCCGGCTGTTTGTTTGTTTGTTTGTTTGTTTATTCCCTGTTGAGGTGGAAGCCGATGCCCTCGCTCTTCTTCTGTGCCTCTCCACTCTCCCACCGAGTCTCTGGACTCGTGCGGGCCCATGCTACAGCGACCTTTTTCAGAAACGTCCATATGTGCCGTAAGGACGATATCCACCCCTCAGAAGCGCGGGGGCCCGTCTCTGGCGGCGCGTCAACTCATGAATCGGTATTCTTTTGTATCCGGCAAAGTCACATGGGTCTGCTAAAGTGACGCTGGTTTGGAGTTTTGCCGTCCTCCATACAGTTTTATCTACAGAAGCACAGATTTCAATGTTCTTGACCGATTCAGATCGTCTTTGTAAGAACCATATTTGATCTATGTTCACCGTCGTCGTGGAAAATCCACCAAATGTAAATAAAAACACACAATTCAAATGATAAGGAAGTCACATGCCTTTTATTTCTATTCAAATACTTTCTTTGACTTAAAAATGAATAAAAAATGTCGGCATGAGTTGCCGTTTCGAGCTAGGTTCACACAGAGAAAAATGACATGTTTATATTCCTAATATGTATTTGATATTGCTTTGAAAACCTCTTAATCCGTTCATGTTTTTCACCTAGAACTAAATTGAACGGTATTACATTTGAATAATTATTTTTACGTAGAGTCGAGCTTAAACGCATCAGCAATGCAAACTCCGTTAATACCTATGCTCTGTGCTGTGTATTAATATACTATCGGGTTTCGTGAGAAGTGATTATGACTGTCACACGTTTTGCATCCCCACATACAGTACATTCTCACACATACACACACAGTGCACTCCACATCTGCAGTCATACACCTGTCAGAAAGAAAGGCTCTGCTATCCATCAGGCTACCAATGTTGTTTCTCCAAAACCTTCAACCTACATATGTTCACAAAGACTCCAGGAGGTTTTGAAGAGCGGTGTCTTCGACACACATCGGCACCTGGCGAGACGCTTGACTAGGTGTGGGAACTGTGAAGCAATTGTTTTGGCAATGGCATGTGTGTATATATATATATAATATCTTTTTTTTTTGGGTGGGTTCAGACTTGCTTTCTCTGCACTTTGAAACAATGTTCTCCATCTCTCTAACTTTAACTTCAATATGATGGTATTTGAAAGCTCAGTATTTTTTCACTTCCTTCTTCACTGGACTGTCACTTCCCTGTATTTGACATCTTAACAGCAGCTTATACAGTTACTTTATTTCATAAAAATGAGGCTTCGCTTCAACAACAGGATTAACGCCGTAGTGCTGTACCGGTGAACATATTCCCAGTGTTATTTTTAAATGTAGCACATCCCATATTTTCAAAGACATGCTGGAAAATGATTTGCAGATGTACGTTTCTTTGACTCTTCATTGCGGTTGTGTGATGCTTGGACGTTACATCAGGAGGTGTTTGCTCTAGCTTGAAAAAACAGAAGATTTTTCTTTTTTTAATTATTCTTAAATGCAAAAAAAGTATTAATATATCATTAACAGGCCATCAGGAAGCTGACATTCAGTCTGCTTAGTTACCTTCAGCATCATCTCAAAGATGGCTTCAGGGTGACTTGCAGGAGATTTTCATCATGCACTAATTGAGCTTTCCTGCTATTTTAAATGAAAAAGAAAAAAAACACGAGAACTTTCCAGGAAAACTTTGACATTTAGTGACTACTTCAGAGTCCCTCACCCAGTATGCTGTACAGTACTGCGTCTCTTTGTACGTGTGCATCGATGCAGCCTTCAGGGAGCCTCCAGTACTTGATCCCACGCTGTGACCAGATGGCCAACACCCATAAACCTGCGAGGCAAGAAGAGGAAGTACACATGCGTTTGATGCATATATAGATGGATTCATGGTGTGAATGAATTTAATGAGGAGGAAAATGGTACAACATCCCAAATAAAACACTATTTATAATTGTTGTTTTTTGCAAAAAAGGTGAGACTGGAGGCCTCGAGCAAAGCACTGTGCATATCATTTGTAAGCCACTACACTATTGGTTGCCTATTTATTTATTTTTTCTTATGTATTCCAGCTGAAAATATAGGAAAATGATGTGTGTTCTCTACAGCACATTGTTGTGCACGTGACACCTGATCTTTCAAAGCTGCGGAGAGACAAATCAATACTGATACAGAAAGCTCGGAGCAAAACGAGACTTCGAGCTCACCTGTGTTCGTTGGGTTAAGCTCTTTCTTAAGCTTATTGCAAACAAAACGAAAACGTGTTTCCATCCCTAGTCGGTATTTAATTATTGCAGCGTACACTTCTCTTTTTTAGAATCCCTTCGTGCATGTAATCCAGCGGCCTCCAGGCCACACAGGTCAGTGCCAGACAAAGTCACATTAGCTTCTCTTGACCTCACAGCTGTAATCGGCTCTGAGGGGTGGTGGAGTGTGTGTGTGTGGGGTTCACGGTGTTTTTCAAGAGTCCCGTGTCAACGTTCAAAGAGCAGGGGGATGCGAGCGTTACATTGGCTGACCCCGAGATTACGGCGTCAGCAGTTCACTCGCAACGCCGCCCTGCAGGATTTGGACTGCCATTACCTCGCCGCGGCCAAGAAGAAGACACCTCTGCACACGCTCAGGGGAAGACTCCGACAAATTTGAACCGCCATTTCTAAAATTGGAACGTCTTGTGTTGTACTAATTGGGCAGTTGGCATCAGATGACACGCTATACGATCATCCGTTTTCCTTCCTCGTTAATGTCTGCGGCTTTGCAGCTTCTTCGGGCGCGCGGCGGAATTCCTGCTCGATAACAATGCGCGGCTCTGATTGCGCCATACGCCCGTTTATATTTAGTCGTGTCTCCAGGGTGAGGTAATTCCCTTCGTACTGTACATTGTCTCGAAGAGTCTATTCAAGAGCCCCAACAATACCGACCATGTTGTAGGGATGGGGAGGCCGGCTGGCTCGATCCTAACTCAATCGAGGATCCTCAACTATTGTCACTAAATCCGCCCCTTTAGTCTTTAGCTTCTCTCTCAATTCATTAGAAGCGAATGGGCTTTTATTGGCGTGACCATTTTAACAGGGACTCGGGGAGAGTGTGGATGCCAGTGAGGCTGAATCGACACAGGCGAGTTACGAGGGGATCGACTGGAGGCCCAAACCAGCACAAAACAAACGTAGCCAGAGAGCAAGGGAGAGATTAAGAGAATTGTCCATTTCCCCCCCCCCCCCCCGACAAACCCCACTGTTTTTCCTTTTTATTCACCCGCCATTTTATGTTCTCAGCTTATTTCTTCTGCTCATCCCTGTCAATCTTGGATGTTTTTCTTGTTCTTGTCGAGCGGTCGCCCCCACAAACATGTCCTGAGACTGATATTCAAACCATCATGATTCTCTTTTACGAAAGCATTCTGACTTCCGATATGGATTTAATATGCAAAGCAGTACCACTTAAGTGCTGCTTCGATCGCTGGTTTCCCCACTCCTTACTGTTTCATGGAGTGCAAATAGAGAACATTTTGAGATGAGAGAAGGAAACACAAAATATCTTCTCAGTGATCTTCTATTTTTTATTTAATTGATTCCACTGCCGTTTCCTAATCTCTAAGGTTTCTTGCAACGTGTAGGTGTTTATATCTGCAGCTGGCCTTGAAAGCTCTGAGACGTGTTGCATAAGACGTCTGAGGCATCGAAGCCGAAAAGGATGAGAGAGAGAGAAAGTCGGCGTTCTCTGGCGTCAGACGAGGTTTGAACCGGGTCACGTTGTTCAGCTCGTGTCAAACTCCCCGTCAGTGACTCAACGTGTGCTGCATATGTTGTGGTTCCTTTCAAGGCATCCTTGACTTATTAAAGCTTGTTTTCAAAGAATCTCTAGTCAAACATCTATGGCTGGACAATTATTCAATTCAATTCAGTTTATTTTGTATAGCCTATTCTTACTAATTACAAATTCTCCTCAGAGGGCTTTACAACAATCTACATCCAAACCTGTCCTCCTCCCTCACATCTGAATCAGAAAAACTCCCAAGAATAGAAACAACCCTTCATGGGGAAAAAAAAAAGAAAAGAACTTCAGAGAGCAACAGAGGAGAGGATCCCAGGATGGAGATGATATATGCAGATGATGTGGAAGAGAGAAACAAAAACAAAACACCAATGATGATGATGATATGAGTATGAATAGTTGGTACTAGGCATATTCCACCATCCAGACCTCCATGATCCATCAGGCAGATGGAGGTAGAGGAGGAGTGGGCGGGACATCAACAGGGCCATGGCGTAGTTGGTAGTAGGCATATTCCACGATCCATTATGTAATCTTTACATTTCCTGCCTTTCAGTTTGATGTTAAAATGATCATTTGTTTTTCTTTTTAGAAAACCGTCCTGCTCTTATCAATGAGTCCAAGAAAAATAAGAATTAGGAGTTAAGAAAAAGCGTTTTCATTGGGCTTGGAGGGTATCAAGATATACCAGGGTACTTGGAAAATCGAGAATGTATTATTTTCAATCAAAATAAACAGTGACAAACTAGAATGGGCAATCGGTAGAGTGCATACCTTCGCAAAACACAAGATGGGGCATTGAATTATGAACATGTTGGCATTCGTTGCATGCCAATTGGATGAAAATTGACCGTGCTATGGTAAAAAGAAGATGTTGACCTTTCCATGACCTTGACCTTTGACCTGATTGATTCCTAAATCTAATCAAATGGTCCCCGGATAATAAACAATCATCCCACCAAATTTCATGCGATTCGGTTTAAAACTTTTTTGTTATGCGAGGAACACGCATACAAATAAATAAATACACGGCGATCAAAACATAACCTTTCGCATTTTCAATGCGAAGGTAATAAATGTTCTCCTCTTCAAAGTGATAAGGAGATGCAGTTTTGAGATGTGTAGCGCACAGCCAGAGAGAGGCTCGGCTCAGCTGAGAGATGATGGCCACTGCGAGCGGTTACGTAACTCGTAGGAGCCAAAGGCCCCTAGATCAGAAACACCGTGGTCTCGGAACTCGGGCGACATGGGAGAACGGTTTGAAAGATGCAAGGCGAGAGCTTCACCGATGCGTCACAGACTCCTCGCTTGATTTCTAGCAGGCCAGATACCTGGATGTGTCACTCGGGGAGCTGCAGCCCATCAGAGCTCGAGACATGAGGGGAAACACGACAATCATTTATCTGGAGATGACCCTTCGACTCAACGGCGTAGGTTTGGTCTCGGCATCGGTAGGGGCACTGCAGTGTATTGTGCACAATTATTTATTCACAGGCAATTGAAATTAATAAAAATAATGGTGGGGACAGTTGTGTCTTTCCCAAAACTTTGGTTGTGACTCGTCACTATGGACCGTATGCAAACCTACGCCCTTGTTTCAACTTGAGGAGCAGTTTATTAGCCACATGATATTATTCCATCTCCGTTCAGCAAGAATAGATAAAATAAGTGTATTTATATCTATATATTATTCGATATAAGTTTAAACCTTTCAAGATTTGTGTAAGTAGACTGTCTTGTAGTCTTGGCAATTCCATGAATGCTACAATAACTTATACTTCTACCCACAGCTCAGCGCTCAAGATATGAAAAAATAGAGCCTAATTACTGTGGCATCTGAGGAATTTTGGAACAATTTGAATTGCGATAAACTGCATATTATATTTGGAAAAAAGTTATTTTGGGATGCTTTCTTCAAACATATCGCTCAGCTTTACCTCTGAGGGGAAACTAACGTTGACTTCCTGTATCTAGCGTTTGGCTTGTTTACGCGTAGAGGACAACAAGCATCTCAGTAGTAATAGCAAGAGAGTTTCCATTTCCTATCCATCAATTAGAAATGTTCTATTGAAGCACTCAGTGACTTCTTAATTTAGTTTCCGTCTCTGTCAATGAGCGAACGAGATCACTTGTAAGAAGATCTCGTCTGATCTTTAACCGCACACTGTGCACCCAGATGTTTTTGTGACACGCCACCACGTCTTTCTTTTTTTGATTTCCTCTTCAAAACACATCGCAAGGTGATGGATGGGTTGAGAAATCGTCTTTGTGATCAGAAACTTTGAGTTCCCACAGTTTTACACCACCATGCAACAAACGACCTAAACGAAGCGTTTTCCACCGGCGTCTTTAAACTGTTTTCCGTTTTATTACATTGTGTAGATTCCTCCTCAGCGCACATGACCCGCAACACAACACATTACTCAGGCTCATCCCGCTTCTGTTTTTTTTCTCACTCAGGAGATAAGCCCTCTGCCAAAGTTTCTTACATCTCATATCTCCTTGGTCCCCCATCTGTATTCCCCCTCCCTCCTCCTCTCTTTTACCATTATCTTCCCCCCCCACACACTCCCATCTCTCCTGTCTTCCCAGCTTAACAAAGATAAGATTTTTTCTTTCCCGGTGAGTTCTCGGTGTCGATACTAATGTGCTGCCATCATCGATAAACTGTCAGCCCCCCCCCCTCCCCACCCTGCGCCATTCCTCTCCTGACCTTTCTGCAGCAACTATAATAAAAAAAGACATGCATGTTCCATATGACATTTTTTAAAGGCTTTAATGCAGAGTGACAGATTGATAAAGTGTTCCTGTTTGCCTTCTTCAATGACACGTGCCACTTTTTTGTTCCGAGTCTCAAGGGATTTATACTTTGAAGTAAAAATAGATATTGTGAATAATCTGCATTCCTGAATTAAGCATCGTAGGCACGCGTCATTAGATCACGATAGAGCCCAGGATGGGAGCGGAAAGAGGCGTCAGAACACTCAGTCAGGGGTCTGGTAGAGAAATAGAGCAGCAAAAATGTCACTTTGTGCGTTGATGTGTCTTTGCTTGCAGTTGCAGTGACATCAATGAGGTGGATCCACCGTTGCTGCTTGAACTGAACCAAATGTGTCATTTTGGTGTACACTATGGCTAGGGATGGGTGTCGTTTGGGTTTTTTCCGATACCGGTGCTAAACTGGTACTTTTAAAACGATACCGGTGCCTAAACGGTGCCTGAACTGATACTTTTTTTTTTAAACGCACAATGTGCAGACCTTATAGGGTTAAACCTGTCACTGTTTTGATGGGCAAAGAGAACAACCAATCAGAGGTACTGAAGATGACATGTGACAAATAAAGTCTTGCTTCTGACAGCGAGAGGTCCACTGAAACAAAGTGATGCCCCACGGTCTTTATTCCTCCGTAATTATATTCCCGGTAACACCGGGTATACAGCCGGGACCGCTGGACATCAACACATCTGCTAGCAGACTGTCACGCTCGTAGCTCGTAGCTAGCGCTAGCTATGAGCTAGCTTAAACATGGTTATAATGGCATATTATTATTTCTTGGCCTACTTTTATGAATGCAAGACTTGCAATAAACGTTACGGTACTAATCTGAGTTATGGCTGCTCGTCATCATCGGTCTCCACGTGTTCAGGGGGAAACAACAACAAAAAACAGAAAATATAAATCAGACAATTTTATTCTTATTTATTTGTGTTTATTTTTTGTTATTTTAATATGAACAATAACTTATTTCTGTGGTTTTTTTAATTAAACATGATATTTAGCGTTTTTTTATGTGTGTGTACCTACCTAGCACAGGCAATACAGATAGGACACTCAACAAAGAACAAAAACAAAACGCTATAAAATTATCAGAATTATTAAGTCAAATTATGGGGGCATTTTTTGCCCCTCCTCGTGATACCGGGGACACAATTATATTTCTTAGGGGCAGTTTTGCCCTATGCCCTGACTGCAACGCTTTGACAGCAAATGGAGTCGCTTGACTTTCTCTTAACACCAGTCGCACCGACAGAGCATGAATGAAACTTAGAGAAAGTAAAATCTCCAAAGTGTGGCAGCCACACTTACAGCTGACGTATAATCATTGCTGATGGCTGAGAAAGTGACGTCGCGTAGCTCGAGACTTCACAGAGATTGTGTTGGCAGGCTGTCTCGAACAGCCAGTGATGTCATCCCATGTTTCTGTTTACTCCTTTTTTTGGAACAGTTTGCAGTCAATAGTCGTCAACCGTGTAAAACGCTGTGGCTTTGACTCGCCGATGTTGTAGCTGACCGCCTCTGACCGGTCGGGACTCCTTCCTGTCCTTCGTAGACATTACTCGGAGGCTCACAGTTTGATGTGTCAGCACACGTGGATACCTGTGCGCTCCAAGGCCATGTCCAATAAACAATCTGCACATGTCTATGAATAGTGGATTTACAATTGAGATGTACAATATGTGCTTCAGTGTCTTGTTGAAGTACCTTCAGTATGAAATGAGAGAAAAGAATAGTCCATCCTAGGATAATAGATTGAATGCTGATAACACAAAAAAGGCACTCCATTCATCTGAATTCAACCGTGCATGTTTGCGTATTTGTATAGTAATCCAACCTTGTTTTTTTTTATCCATTGTAAAACATAATCTGACAGAGGATTTGAAAGTGGGGGACAAAGAAACATGATCTCTTTACGTTGATTTGATGAGTTCATGATCACAGTTGGAGATTTCAGGAGCAATAGAAGAACCAAATCTCTTTAGGTCACCTTAAACAGGGATTAGGTAGAGCAATTTGAAATTGTAATATAAAGTCTGACATGCTGAGAGAAAATAGTCTGAAACAATGACACCTGTATTTTGGTATATCAAAAGGATTATTTATAAAAAGAATTTGAGGGTTATAAGTGTGATTGAAACGTATGTATATGGAATATATATATTGATATATATATTTTTTTCTTCTTCTTTATTTCATATTAATTATTCCATTTATTTGATAATAATAATAATTTAGAATAGGAATATATAAGCATTTTTGCTTCGACCTATCCCTTTTCAGTCTTTCTGTTTTTGTGTATTGTATAGAATAAGATTGTAATGTATTGCAGTTATTGACTGAATAAAAGAAATACACAACAACAATATAATAGTATTGTTATACCCAGTGTGTCTGCCGTTAGCTCGTGTATTCGTCTCATTTCCACGGATAACTGTCCGAATCCAGGTGGCAAGATGTTGAGAGTACAATTGAATTTCAGTAAACGTCAAGTTTGGGTTTCACGGCTTGCTAGAAGTTTCTAGAGCTGCCATTTTCCATCAGTGTTTACGATGTCATGCAGGGAGAAAATGTGTGTAGTGGTGAAGAGGCGGACGTACCCCACTGACAGCAGCCTTAATACAACAGAACGATGTAGCGTAGTACCTACTTTTCTTTATAGATGCAACTTAAAATGCTGAGCTGCTGCTTGTTGTTGTCTCCATCTACACAAACAACCCGGGGAGAGGGGTGTCAAGAGGCATTCTGGGACGTAGGACATCACAGACTCATGTACAACTACCAATGCAGAGTGTGTACACTAATACGCATTGTCACTACTTTGAACATCATGGAGCAATGCTTTAAAGTTAGCGTGTTTTCCTGAGCGAGTAATGCTACATTCCTTTCAAATTTAATAAATGAATCTGAAATCCAGTTCCCCCTGCTGCCGTCAGTGAGCTGTTGGCTCCACGAGAAGCGTCTGTGAAGTGAACATGTTGGTTAGATCAGCACTGGTTGACTGATATCTGTGACACGTGAATGATACTGATTCAAACTTCAATGAGATTTAAAATCAGGGTTAAATGAGAGAGAATGAGCCGAGTCGAACATCAAATGTCATTAAGTCTGCTCGGCTGGAGGGCCCGAAAAAAACAAGAAGGCAGCGAAGAAAGGCCAACGTTTGATTGGTGGAAGATTAATCATTCACACTCACACACACACACACACCCACACACAAACCATATTTAAGATATTCATTGGGTTAGTATTGGAATTGTGTTTTTGAGCTCTTGTTAAGTTGTAATAGTTTATTTTGATTCTGCTCATGTACATAGAGGAAGTCTTATGCTTTAAATGAATACATATAGAAAGATATTCTGATCGGAAATATTAGGTAGAATATTATTATGACTGTATTATGAATGTATTGTGAAGCATTAGGGAAAGACTGTTTACTGTATTGACTGTATGTGATGATAACATGTTTTACATGTTTATATGTGTGTCTCATGGGGAGGAATGTTCGTTAATATTTCAGAGATGTGGAAGCCGGTTGAAGCCTGTCATGTTATTTTAATCCGGAAAGTAACATACTGGACTTTTATTGTGAAGGGATTTTTTTAGTAGTCTGACCGGAAGTGACGTTGTGACCCGGGGTCGTGACGTTTGACCTCTATTTTGATAGTGGACTTTTAGCCAACGAGATGGTGATGTATGACTGAATGACAAAGGACTAACTTTTGAGAGTAGCTGATTGGCTGCTGACGACTAATACCTCTTTGTACTGGGAGAAATCTCTTTCGTCTTGACCTCCGTTAGCCAGCATCACTCGCGTTAGCTCGTACCTGTGGAGCCTGGATCACTACGAACCCACGATCGTGAGCTTTGATTGTTAAACTTCTTGCCATTAAATATTGTTAAACTTGATCCATCGCATTCCAGTCTTGATTTCAATCGAACGCGAGACGTCCGGCATAAACTACTCTTTACTCTCCGTGGCACGTTTCATCTGTGGTGGTTGTCAGTGGTCTGCTTACTTTCTCTTGCCGTTTGCACATGAACAGCAGAGCTAGAGGTATTCATTCTCTCCTCTCCATAAGAAACCATTTGCTGCCATCCATTCTTGTATTTTATAAATGAAACTAGTTCCACAGACCTGGGAAAAAAAGACGCCCAGAGCCAGATAATATATCAAACATGAAGCATCCATTTGATTCAGTCAACGTTTCAGTTTATTTAGTGTTCATTGTGCCTCAGCTGAGTGTTTTTATATACTGTAGGTGCTGCATTATTTTACACTATCAATCACTTGCAAGCACACAAGCGGAATTTGAAGGAAAATTATCTATTTAAATCAAGTTATGTTCCAAACTTTATTGTAACATCCATAGTACGATAACGCTTTTATTTAGGCTGCCTTTGTCATGGTCGTGCAGGGGCTGTACGCAAGAGCAAGAACAACGGAGCACGGGTAGTTCAGTAGTCGTTATTGAACTGAACCAGAGTTGGAAAAGGTAAGATATCGGGGAGATTGGCGTCCGGACAGGAAGAATCCGTGAGGGCTGGTGGTGGACTGGGTCGGCAAGGCTGAGACCAGGAGCGGTGGGACTGAGGCCGAGGGAAGCAACGGTGGGACAGGAGGTCGAAACAAACGATTTGTGAGGAACCAAGTTGGGCCGTAGACGGAATTCAGTGTGAGACGACGGTCTGGTGAAGAGTGGAGGGAAAACTGGAGTAGATAAACTGTGGGGCTAGTTAACTGTTAGCAGAGAGTTGTTTTTCGTAGATTAGATTCTTTTGAACGAAACAAGTCATAGGGCTCATAGCTGCAGACCTTAAAATACAGTCGCAGCTTAACAATTAGCTGAGCAATTAGCATATTCTCACGATCAAACTCTGTACGACATCGCTAACGTGACGAGGACAGGCGGATGCTCTGGCTGAACACTTCTGCACGTGGATGGTCTGCGTGTTGGCCAGACGTCGTGATGCACTGCCGCTGCAGCTTTAGTGCATTTTACACAACGAGGAGTTCTCAGCACATCTACCGGAGTAAAATGTCGCCGGACATTTGATCTTTTTCTTCTCTCTCTGCCATAAAGTGTGTCTCGCGCTGTACTAAGAGGGGGGGGGGGGGTTGTCAGAATAAGGCACCACTCAGAGCAGAGACAAGAGTTTCTCTACGGTGTTTTTCCACCTGGAGATCTCACTCCGTAACTTCTACAGTACCGTTAGCAATACCGTTAACTCCGAAGCTTATCGATACTCGGGATATTTACAACAGTCTTATTAGTTCCCGTTTAGAACCGGGTATCGGGGGAGGGGGATAAGTATCTAAGAATTGCCGCTCCATTTCTTCATCTTAGTTTCTAACTGTCTCACCATGTCCTTGTTGAACCTTGTCCTCGATGCCTGATTTACGCCACGCTCCAGTCCTCTAACTTTACCCCTTACTCAGCACTGTGACGATGGCACCCACGCTCATTCCTCAAATGATTAGCTCTCTTTGACCTCCCTCTGAAACCTACTTTAGCTTTATTAGTCACTGTGAGGTTACACGCTGAACGTACGGATACTACAGATGTGCATGCTTGTTTCTGTAAGGAATATGTCGAATATGTCAAGCATAGCTCTGCCCAGGGTGAACACGTTTCTAAATATATATTTAAAATGTAAAATGCTGATATAATGTTCCTGATCTGCATAGAAAAACAGGCACATACGCTCTAACCTAATCTTTTACAAATGTATTGTACCAAAACAACAATGTTCCATAGCTTACGATGTAGGATATACCACCATGAGCGACTTCTACCATATATCCAAATACTGCTTTTATACAAAAGCCTTCAAGCTGGAATGGAAAACGGTATTTACTGTTCAAGACAAAACAGATATACATCTGTTTAAGGTTGCATTTCTCAAATCCTTTCCATTTGACCCGTCAAAGATGAGATGGCGCGGCTGTGTCCAGACGCCGTCGAGGTAGCTCCGCGGAGATTGTGCGCTCTTTTAGTTTTTGTGTTTATTTTTAATGTTTTCTTTGCCACAAACACATCGGCACTAACAGCATACGACCACAGCACACTTTTGGACATAAACTTTTGCGCAAAACAAGGGTTTTTGTCCACTTTTTCCATCGATCCAGCGTGGCCGGCAGAGATCGTACGAGCGAACCACATCAACAACAGTGGAGCCGCTACTACGGGGAGACGACGAAAACATCGAGGGAAACGGAGCGGAATTCGGAACAGACTGAGAGTTCAAGCCCACCGTCCACCTCTGCCCAGCATCCTTCTTGCTAACGTCCAGTCTCTGGAAAATAAGATGGATGATGTTAGGGCAAGGATCAGATTCCAACGGGACATGAGGGACTGTAATATCTTTTGTCTGGCGGAAACATGGCTGACCCGCTGGTGCGGATCGAGTCATATGCCCAACCGAGTCCTTCTCTGTTTTCCGTGCAGACAGAACGGAAGAGTCTGGTAAATCTAAGGGTGGAGGGTTTGCTTCATGACTAACAACATGTGGTGCGACCCCAAGAACATTAAGACTCTTTCTCGTTCCTGCTCGCCGAACCTGGAACATCTGACGATCTCATGCCGTCCATTCGACCTTCCCGGGAGTTCAGCTCGGTCATCACCACAGCCGTCAACATACCACCACAAGCGGACACCGACGTAGCACTATCGGACCTACATGATGTGTTATGTCGGCATCAGAACAAGTATCCCGACGCGGCTGTGGTGGTGGCTGGGGACTTTAATAGGGCTAACCTAAAAAAAGTCATGCCGAACTTTCACCAGCACATTACGTGTGCTACCAGAGGAAAGAACGTTGGACCACTGCTATACGCCATTCAAGAGAGGCTACAAGGCTGTCTCTCTCCTCCGTTCGAAAATCAGACCATGCCGCCATTTTTCTGCTTCCGGGTACCGCAAAAGATCGCGGGAAGCGGTAGTGACGAGGAACGTGAAGCGGTGGTCTGACCAATCAGAGGCTGAGCTACAGGGCGCTCTGCGTGTCGTCGACTGGGACATGATCCAATCCAGTTCCAGTGACGTCAGCGAGTTTTGAAGTAGCAATGAGCCTCATAGCAACGCTTAGCGGACACCATCGTCCCCACGGTAAAAGTTAGGGTCTTTCCTAACCAAAAGCCGTGGGTTGATGGATCCATCCGTGAAGCTGTGAACGCCCGTACTGCTGCCTATAACTCCGGTCTTGTATCCGGCAACATGGACGAGTACAAGGCAGCGGTCTATGGACTGAGGAGGCGGTGAAGGAAGCCAAAAGGAGGTACCGAGACAGAGTGGAATCACAGATGGAGCAGCGCGACACCAGGCGCCTATGGCAGGGGCTACGGACTATCACAGACTACCAGAGCAGACCCGCGCTATGGTGAGTGCCGACGCATCCCTAGCGGACGACCTGAACTCATTTTATGCACGGTTTGAGGCTAGCAACAACAGCGCTAGCTCGCCGGCTAACAACAACACCGTTAGCGTAGCCGAGGTGAGTTCTACCGCTGGGGACGAACACACACTCTCTGTGACCGAGCACAGTGTGAGGAGGGCTCTGTTGAGGGTGAACACCAGGAAAGCTGCAGGTCCAGATGGCATATCTGGGCGAGTACTGAAGACCTGTGCTAACCAGCTAGCTCCAGTGTTCACCACAATATTCAACCTCTCCTGGCTGAGTCCGTGGTCCCCGCCTGCTTCAAGAGATCCACTATTGTCCCTGTGCCCAAGAATGCTTCTCCAGCATGTATGAATGACTACCGACCGCTGGCCCTCACCTCGGTGGTCATGAAATGCTTTGAGAGGCTGATAAAGGACTACATCTGCGCCTTCCTCCCTTCCTCCATGGACCCGCTGCAGTTTGCTTATCGCCCAAACAGATCCACAGATGATGCTGTCTCCCAGGTACTGCACACCACACTCTCTCATCTGGACAGCCAGAGGGGGGGCTATGTGAGACTGCTGTTCATTGATTATAGTTCAGCTTTCAACACCATAGTCCCCTCCAGACTGGCCGGCAAGCTGATTGAGCTGGGACTGAACACCCCTGTGTGCTTGGATCCTGGACTTCCTGACCGCCAGGCCACAGGTGGTCAGGGTGGGCAGACACACCTCCAAATCCCTCACCCTGAACACAGGATCCCCCCAGGGTTGCGTCCTCAGCCCTCCTCTGTACTCCCCGTACACACATCACTGTGTGGGCAGGCTCAGCTCAACACCATCATCAAGTTTGCGGATGACACAGTGGTGGTGGGCCTGATCTCCGACAACGACGAGAAGGCCTACCTGGAGGAAGTTGCTGATCTGTCACTCTGGTGCCAGGACAACAGCCTCCTCATGAATGTCACCAAAACTAAGGAGCTGATTGTGGACTTTAGGAGGGTACAACAACAGAGGACGTACTCACCACTGGGGATTAACGGGACTACTGTGGAGAGGGTGAGCGGGTATAAATACCTGGGAGTCCACATCACCGAGG
The DNA here is from genome assembly GCF_029220125.1 of Pseudoliparis swirei. Classification (NCBI taxonomy): domain Eukaryota; kingdom Metazoa; phylum Chordata; class Actinopteri; order Perciformes; family Liparidae; genus Pseudoliparis; species Pseudoliparis swirei. The sequence continues at coordinate 14,289,561 of NC_079408.1, forward strand.
ATCTGACATGGTCAACAAACACAGACACTCTGGTGAGAAAGGCAAGGCAGCGCCTCTACCACCTCAGGCAGCTGAGGAAATTTAAAGTTTCCCAGAGGATCCTTCAGTCCTTCTACTCTGGAGCTGTAGAGAGCGTCCTGACAGGAAGCATCACAGCCTGGTTTGGCAACTGCTCCGCTCAGGACAGGAAGGCTCTGCAGAGAGTAGTGCGTTCGGCTGAACGCACTATTGGAACTACACTCCCCACCCGGTCTCCCCTCGCGGTTCGGCACACATGTGAACCACGTATTGTAAAAAAACAAAACAATATTCAGGCAAATATATCAGGATAACAGCATTTATGCTTTTCTAGTCTCTGGTCTTTGATAATGTTCGATTGTAAATCACCAGTCCAGGTTTAAATTGACCGGAGAGGGTTGGTATTTTTCTGGAGATGGGCACTTTTCCTCCATAGGCGTTATCCTGTAATGTTCGTAGTGGGTTTATGCAAATAGTGGGTTTATGCAGATGCTTCCTAACACTCTAAGCAGCTTAGATGCATCCTGGTAATAAATATGCCATCTAATTAGTTATAGGCCTATTTGAAATATTCAGATTTCATGAAAAAAAAAAAACATAAAACCCTGATATTTCCTCTGACGATACTTGTTCATATTTCATATCGTGGCAACCCGAGTGAAAACTCAGCTTAGTCAGCATTATTAAACTTTACTGTACCCAGTTCATCTTGAAGAAGTACATTATATTACTACACTACAGTGCAGCCTCTTTGTTACTGTCCCCACAATAATTCAATATCATAAGCTTTAAATTGTATTGCAGTGATGTTTCATTGGATTGCATTTGACTGCAAGGTTTACTTGTTGTTGTATCAATTTAAAATGATGCCACTCTCGCCTCCTGTTGTGACAAAAGAACTTTTTTTTGATGCCATCAAAAACTACATGATGTCAAAATTGACATTGCCTTTCATCCAGAGGCTGATTTAGCAATTCAATTTATTCATCCGCAAACATACGCACAGCAATACACTTGCATTGTACGTCTCTTCATACAGGAGATACCAGTACAGGTACTAGACAGACCCTCGGGGTAAAGTACAGCATTACTAGTAAGTAAAGCAGCTCTCACTAAATATCACTGTATTCACAAGTTCATCATTTTCACTCATTAAAATACAAGATGATACAAATACGCTCTGCTTTGTGTGTCAGAGTTTAAAGCCAGATCATTAGATGTTGTACGATCGTGTCGGAGCACGTGGGCATCTTGATGTCTGCGTGGTTTGCATGTGCACCTCCAGCAGAGACGGATATACGGTCTCTTTCATGTTGATCTTGATTTCCCCTCTGTGATGCCTTGCTGCTGTGATTTGGCTCTTATCCATAATGAGAAAATTATTCAGACAATTATAGATGATTATTCTTTTCAAAAGACATCAAACTATCAAAATAGTCTTTTTTTCTCAGGATGCACATTGGTTGATGTCCACATTTGTCATCAACTGCCTGGATATTGACAGACAGAATGGTTTTGAGGATGAAGGCCTGCGTGCATAGAGTCCATAAAGACGTCGGCCTGTGCGACTGCATGGGGCGACCCGGAGGCGGCAACAATTGTTCAACATCTCTTTCAGAACGGCGCTGCCGACATCACAGGAGAAGATGGAGGAAAAGCTTTGTTATGGCCTTGTCCTGCCTGTCCTGAGATTTATTTGTCCGACCGACACCATCGTAACAAATGTTTATATAAAAGCGGATTTGTGGAAGCGGAGCAGCCGAGCGTACCCTGAATGTTGGCGCTATATGTACTTATATCGCCATGCGCGCTGTCTCCGAGGGGACGTTGTCCTCGCTCTGCGCCAGCTGTCAGATTGAGCGGTGACAAGCTGAATCATACAGCGTATGAAGGCAGGAATACACAGGTAGATGCAGGTGGTAGAAAACTGTCAAACCAGAAGAAAGTAGCCCACATATATAGTAGAAAGCAAAGGGGGAAGTGGAACCCAGCCGGACAAGAGTTCTTATGTTTCAAGAATTGCCTTTATTGGACATTAATTACAATATATGTAACAGCATGTTCTCTTTCTTAAAGGGAACATACAGCTCAAATCTAGCATTAGCATCTTATTACAATTCATTTAGCAAGTTAATTAAAAAATAAGTCACTAAACATGTAGTCAAAGCCCAAATAAAACACAGAGTACCCCGCTCCCGTTCCAGCTCGGTGCTTAGCAGTTCATAAAGTAAGGCACATGCTCACCTTTTCCTTCAGTACAACGTTAGCTAACGTACTTTTTGCGAAGTCATCTTACGAGATTTACGTCTACTTCCGGTCTCGCCGGAAGAGTTCAAATTAAAAGGACCTAAAACATACAAAGGTACCTACAAATAGTCACCATATTAACAGAAAACCTTTTTCAGAGTCATTTACAAAGGGTGACTCTTGTCGATCATGCAACTTTGGTCTTAAGGGTGTGATATTTTGCGAAGATATTTTTGTTATAAAAACATTTCCGATGAAGCGCTCCCCAGCCACCCCTTTTCTGTCGGACAAAGACTGTATATGGACACAGGTCCTTCGTCGTCTGTCTTTGTACCATGTAGCATATCGTACATATTTTTTCTCCTAAAGATGGCTCTTAAGTACTTTTAAAGAAAATGCTTTTCAACCTGCAGTTGAGCTCTAATATTTTAAGTTCTATTCATATTTGTCGTGCACATTTAGAAATGGAGTTGTACATTGCCATGTTTGCCGTATTACACACTAACGCCTGGCTGAGTTCTATTTGTATCCAACCAACACCTAATTGTGTGGATTCCTCCATGTGCAAAGAAATATGAATATATAGTATTTTGGCATGCTTTTCTCCCCTCGGTAAATCCTTTAGTTAGCTGCTTGGTTAGGATTAGTTCTACATAGTCTCTCATTTACCTCTAAAGCTATGACGGATTCATCGGCGAACGAATTGAGCTTCTTCACTGCTTCCATTTGAATTTGGTATTTATTTCATTTTTATTACAGCCCACACCTAATTCCCGCTTTCTTTTATACCCTGTGACTGTCTACTTGATTAATTTGACTTTGGCTGCTTGAGGTATGGCACACTAATTTAGAGATATGAAAGCAATGTCACCTTTTTGTCTACATTTCAGCATTTTTGGTTTTGGATTGGCTGGAAATTGTTAGAATAAAGCATTTTTTTTAATCTCTCTGACTATATCAAGGCCCCATTTTTACACCATCATGCATAACAAGCTTGAGAGTGTTTTCCTCTGAAATACATTCTCTGCACACCCTTTTGAATCAAGAAGTGCATTGAAAAGACAGAGTGATCCCAGTGGAGGTTTAAGTCCAAGGCTATGTGGAATACGCCCGAATAGAAAACCGCCCTGGGATGAAGGCCATGGGTGGTAAGGACTACAGGAATCTATCATTGGGATAACAGGGACACACTGAGAGTGAAGGGTTATATCCCCCAAGTGCCTGACTGAAATCACATTTCTTCCCTAAGGTTAGATTTCACAACGATTCCCAACACTTTTAAAAAGGAATAGGCTCAACCTTCAAATGATATATTTTTAACAATTGCGGCTGCTCATCCTTTCAATTCAATAAAATTCTTTATTTTGTATAGCCCCGTATTACAAATTCCCCTCAGAGGGCTTTACAATCTGTACACATACGACATCCCTGACCTTTGACCTCACATCGGATCAGGAACAACTATCACAGAAAAAATAGTGAAGAAACGTTCAGGAGAGCAACAGAGGAGGATCCCTCTCCAGGATGGACAGGAGCAAAATATGTCATGTGACCAGAATGAAGCATTACAAAGTTACATAAACACGTTCAATGAATATGACAGAAATGATGAATAATGAGTTGTAGGCATGGACCACGATCCAGATAACCACGATCCATGTGAACAGAAGAAGATGGAAACCTGAGAAGGCACAAAGACTCAAGGGAGGAAGTTAAATTTCCTGTATCATGGGCCTCTTGGAAAATTCTTTCAAGTAATACGGAACGCATCATACCTAAAAGAAAGTTTCTTTTATGTATGAACACCGAACATCATCTCAACACAAACCATTGTCAGTTTTGTTTCTTAGTTTTTGTCTCTTCCTAATAATGTTTCTCTTGAGTAGAACAGAATGCAATAAGCAGTGAGGAGGCTCTGAGGTGGGTGCTTTTCTTCAGGAATTGTATCAAATAAACCAACATCCAGACTAAGAGATTCATGCGAGTTGTTTGAGAATTTATTTATTTTTTATCTAAGGACGATGGACTATGATTAGATATGAGACGAGAGAAAAGAGTGCTAACAAATAACCACTACCCACATTAGACAAACCCTGTTCCCGTGCTTCTTCTGATTGGCACTCATTCATTATGAAGGGCTTCCAGTCCCTGTACTGGTGTTTAAATGCCACCCGAACTATCTCCACTTGAGGAGAGGTTTAATATGTACATGATCATGTTGATGGTGGAAAATGGCAGTACATGTGGCATTGAACCCATTTAGCCCATTTAGTTCAGACACCAGGGATGCTTGGTGAGTGAGACCTTCCTCCAAGGTCCTGATGTGCTTGAGGTTTGTTGTTTTTGTATAGTTGGTGTCTTAGCTTCAAGTGGATTGTTTAAGAAAATACCCTTCCAGAAACTCTGCTGGGGTGTAACAGGAATTCTGCTTGACTTGCTTACTTTTCAGCCCCAAAGGACCCCAAATAGTGCGTTTCATATTTAGAAATGGCTGCTGTTATCATCAAATCTTAATGCTAAAAGCAAACGTAACTATGTAGGCTTTCCAACACTATACAGACTTATGTGGACCATGAATAAAAAATAGATTTTCCCTTTTAAGCACTAAGAAGTAAAATATTTTTCAATTTACTTGACCTCATACATTGTATGCTGGCGGTGGCAGAAACCTACAGCTGGTGATGCTCTGAATGGGAAGTTGTACTCGACTAACACATTAAGTCCCTCTAGAGGGTCTTGACTTAATGAAGTTCCGAGGCCCAGCAGCCACAATACCAGATCAAAACTTGGAGCTCTCCACATGGATGCTAAGCCAGGCTAGAAGTTTTTCTCCAGTCTGGAGGAAGGTTGTAGAGTAGCAGCTGGCTGCAGGTTTATTTTCTACCATTAAAGATTGGCTTCTGCAGCTGTGGGGTAGCTTTTGTGAGTAGAGCGTCCTGCGGTAGCCTGAACTCTGACTTTATCTCACGGTGTCATTAAGCCACAGAGAAGTGTGTGTGAGAGTCGGTGTCGCTCATTCGGGGATCGTCTTTGACTGAAGCCTCCTGTTCCCGCCTCCTGTTCCCGGTGGGAGGTGGGAGTGTGGTTACAAGCTGAGGATTCTTCACACTTCTATTGGACTTTTCATGACAACAACAATATGAGTAAAATACAAAGACATCCGATTATATATTCAAAGGAGCAGACTTTCAACATTTAGTTTTTGCTGCCAAGTCTCCCAGATCTTAAGCACTGTTTTCACTTTTTATTTAGATTTTTATCTTGCAAAGATTTAGTTTGAAGACTAAAAACGAAGACGTTTATTTGAAGAAAAAGTTCCATTTATTAATGCTGTCCTTTGTGTCTGTTCTCTCTTTTCTTTCATGCCTTCCCCTTGGACCCTCCCTGAAGCTGAAGAGTATGCTGTTGAAGGTAAGACCGATGCTTTACATCTCGGGGGCCCTGTGACGGCTTCCCCTATTGCTGATGCTGGCTGCTTGTTAATACTGTAAGCCCTCCCTCTGAGGAGGGGCATTGTCAGTTTGGACTGCGGTTATAAGTGACTACAAGGGGGCCTAAATTACAGTTTTCGAATCAGACAAAAGTTTCGGGAGCTACAACCGAAATGATCTCTATTATTTCTTGTTTATTTGATCTTTGTCTTCTTATTTTGCTTCACTGCAGTGTATCTCTATAGATACAAGCATATGGTCGTATATTTCCCTCAAGAATGCGGCTATCTTGGCGATTTTGAGATCCCGTCTTCTGCTTTCCTTACTCCTTGTTTTCCCAACAAAGGTGAATGAAGACTGCCTGTAATGGCCCTCGAGAGGCCTCATTAGCTCTTGGGCCACGTTCTAAACCAGTGGTGTATGGAGCAGACCCTAGGGATGGGTCGGCCTCGGCTTGTCTGTAGGCTGTTGCCGGTATGCATGTTGAGCTGTCGAGGAAGAGGTGCACTGGTGGAGTCAGTCCGTCAGAACAGACGTTCAGATCGACACAAAATGCTTCCATGAATATGTGTGTTGAGTAGTGAACTGGTGTCTGGTGTATTCATGCTTTGGAGGTGCATTTCCCCCTTGCTGAGTTGGAGGTGATGGATTACCCATCAAATGGCCTGAACCAGCAGGGGAAATCACGATGACAAACACCCTTTTGCTCCAGGTTTTCTTTAAAGCTGAACACTTCAATGCTGCATTTGCTTCTCAATCTTTCTACCAGGCATGAGTTGTTTGTCTTGTGGCGTTGTGGAAGTATAAAGCATACGTCATAGCGGCATGTCATTGTTACCCAGTGAACTCTATTTGAAATCCCAGGTACTGGCCAAGGGCATATATTGTAGGGTAAGCATCTTATTAATTAAGCGATGTGCTCGGTATGCAGAATATGTGCACTTGTAGAGGCTGACATTTTCTCAGTGTGTTCCTACAGTACATCAGAGATGCAAGTCTCCTGTACTGACTGTGTGTGTGTGTGTGTGGGGCCCTTGATGGGAAAAAGTCAGGAAAGGTAGGGAACAGGAAAAGATGGGGGCAACCCCACAATTCGAGAGCAAGGTCAGGAGTGAGGTTTGGAGAGGAAGGTGGAGAATGAGCAAAGAGGGGAGGGGGTTGAAGATGGGTAATTTTATTCAGAGAGACTTTTACTCTGTGACGAACCCAAGGGAGGGTAGGAAACTCCTGAAAGGCCCTCTGGTCCTCTGTTAACTTTCATCGGACTACAGAGGGGAAACTATGCTCTCCAACAAAATTACAAAAGTATAGTTCAGAGCAATGGCGCGACGCAGTGTACCAAAGAAAGAACTATTGTGAGTTTCTTGTGTTTTGGGAATGTCAATGTCACTCAGTGCTATCCTTTTAGCTCAGCACTGGCAGTGTCCTCAGTGATTTGAAGTATGTTGTGCGGATATTCCCAGGCACTGGCCAAGGACATACGTTGTAGGTTAAGCATCTTATTAATTAAGCGATTTGAGAAGGGAACACCTCCCCATGTGTTGAGGTCTAGGTGTGTTCACCAGCAACACCATGGCTCTAATATAAAAACATCTCTTGTTTTTTTCCCCATAAGACTCGTATTTATTAGACCAATACTAATAATATACTAATAATAATATATAGTTTATTTGGACTCAAAAACATACTTCTTGATTAATTTGGACTCCTACGTGATATCATTTAATACAAGGTATCTCGTCTATTTTTTGTGTGGTAATTGGTCTCATAAGTGTCTGTGACCATATGTTCAAAAGTTGTTTGAGATTGATGATGCGGCGAGACGTTCAATGCCCCTGGGAGGCTGGTGGCCGATTGATGATCTGCCCACAACACTGACCTGTTTTTACTGGCAAGCCAGCTGCGCATTACCATGTGAGTACTGATTGCTGAGCATGTCGTCACCCTGGAGGGCGGCATTAGTGATGTATGGTGTCATGATGTAAGCACAGTGTCGACCTCAGTGCCTGGTGCAGCGGTGTTCCTGTCGAGGATAATAAAGAAATGACGCCAGTGTTGAAGGCAGTGGTCATAGAGGCCGGCTGAACGGACCTAGAGGTAGCCATTTTAACCACCTGGATGTATTGGGACAATGCAACGCCTCACTGCACCAGGGTGTGTTGAGTCGTGTTGAGAGTGGTTGACAAAAAAAAGACTGTAGTGGTACATGGATAGGCGGTAACCTCCACTTCTGGTTGTATAGAAGTCTGAGAGAAAGTGATTCTACTTCTTTCTTGATTTGATACCTTTATAAACAAGAGTTTATGGATTTCAATCTCTAGATTCAAGTATTCTTCAATACAGCACGATGTTCATTGAGTAGATGATGGTCCGTTAGAGTAGGGTGTGCTATAGGGCGGGCTCATTGTGATCGACCGGTCGCCGCATACGCCGTCTCTACGCCACTCCTCCGCGTTCCAAAAATGGCAACTTCCGTTTATTGGTTGCAAAAAAACAATCGCATGGCGACAGGGTACACGAAGTAATGGGTGATGTCACGATGGGTACGTCAACGTCTTGTATCCAGTTAATGAGTGTAGATGCTTATTTTAGCCCATCTGAACTGTAATTGGTTAGAAAGGGGCTACACAAAAGAAGCTGAAGAAACGACACCTTTCTGAGGCTCGAAGCTCTCGATTCATTCAGAAGCTGAAGAATAGCAGTTTCTAATTTTGCTCGTCTGACAGAGGATGACCGTGAACACGGCTTAGAGAGAAGCGGCTCGCATACGATTGGACAGTGACAGATCAAATCTAACCCTGGCCTCTGAGACTGTCTGATAGATATAGAGACCTGGAGTGTTGTTTGGGTGAGGGATGTGCCGAGTTGCCCAGGCTGATCCTAATCAATCTGATCAAGGCTAATGATCTTTCCTCTCCGAGCCACGCTCAGACCGCCAACTTAATCTCGCCCTTGGGGGAGGGCAAAAACATTTATTTTTCTTTTCTCCGGTATAGCAAATGGAGTTTTTGATGTTGGCTAGAGATACAGGATTATATATTTTCGTGATGTCTGTAGTAATAGGAGATTAATTTGGATCATCCAAACCAGATTATGGATTTCGTTCTCATTTCGACATAAAACATAATCAAACATAGACTAAAAACTTTGAATGTTTTCTAAATGTGTTTACATCAATGCAATAGTAGTAGAAACCCCAGTGAAGCACCTATTACATGTACTGATGTCACTACGGTGTTACCCTCGATTTAGTTGTTTCTGGAACAAATGGTGCTTGAAGATGATCCTTAAACTACAACTCATGTTGTTGTTTTGTATGAATCGTTGGCTGAAAGGCGGACCACCTGGGTTTAATCTGGCCAAATAATGCTAAATTGCAACAGCAATTGGGAAAGATAGGCATTTATTTATATAATGGCGTTGCGTAATAACACGGTTCGTCCGCTCTTTTCCGATCGATAAAGCTTAACTGTGCATTTTTTTCCTTGAACGCACAAGAGATTTTGCAGTCTTCAAATGAAGCAATCGATTGTGGAAGATTGCTCGCTATCTTTTGACTCAAAAGCACTGGCACAATGCAATAGGCTGCAAACGGCGAACAAAACAAACAAAGAAACTTGAACGCGCACACACAGCAAACTCATTGGAGGGGGGAGGGGGGGGGGGAACGAGCAAGGGTGGAACAGAATTCAATGGCGTCTTTCTTCGACTCTGAAATTGCTCAAGAGCCTTTGGATAGTCGGATGCCTTGATGTTGCTTCTGCCCGACCAGCCTCTGCCAGATGTTGCGGTGCGATAAAGCGTCCTCAGATCCTGGAGGAGCCAAAGTTGCCTGTTCTCACAAGACGTTAATTTCACCCCACACAGCTCACACTCCTTTCTCTCCTTTTTTAAAATGTATTTTTCTGCTTTGTGATAACAAAAGTCTAAAGGGGGTGGAGTGGACTCCGGATGCTTCGGTGTCGGCATGCGTGGCCTCGGGCAGTACTGTTTGCTGTGATGGAGAGAGAAATGGATTGGTCGATGCTCGCCCTGCAGCTCGGGGGTTGTATAGCGTGTGTCTGTGTGCAGGAAGAAGGGCATGCATACAGATTTAAGTTTTTCATTTAAAGGCTATCACAAAATTGCAATTCTTTAATGGCTACGTACGCCCGAGTTCAGCCGCTAGCTGATACTTTGGTGTATATATATACACCGTATGTATTTCAGTTGAATTTGCAATCGTGTTTCTCAAAGCTTTCTCAAATTCAAAAGTTAATTAGATTCTTTTCACTCACGGTTTGGAGGGAAGGGTTTCAGCAGTCTTTATGTGCCGTGAACCGACGGAGCGACAACAGACTTTTTAGCATGCGTCACATTCTTCACATCTTCTTTTTATTTTGTATTTTTTTAAATCAACCCTAAAGTTGTCTTCTTTCCCTCGACCTAAGACGCTGACTTCAGCGTTTCCACTGCATTAAGATGACATTGCATTACAATAAGCTTTGGGAGGGATTTCGAGGCTTTCTTCAAAGTACGCCTTTCTCCCGCGTACGAAAATTAAAATGTGTTGTGTAACTCCGTGCCTTTTTGTTGCTTTGAAAAGGAAACAAACATATACAGCCTTTTAAGCATTTCCCAGTAGACCCCGGGGTTATGGGGTATTTGGAGTTTATATTGCCTCATTTCTCGTTTGGTTGTCTTCACAGACTAATTTATGCCCGGTCAGGGATACAATCTCGGTAATCCTCCTCTTTCCGATTCACTCTATGATTTCCTTCCTCCTCTCCCCTCGCCCCTACACCTATCTTTAGCTCTACCCGCTTATCAATCTCCGGTTTTATTTAGTCTTTTTGCCACTTATATACATCCCTTCCTCTCCTTCCTTTTGCAAAACTTTCTCTTTTATTTCCTTCTTCTTCTTGTTTTTCTTCCTTCATCTCGGCCACCTTCTTCCCTCTTCTTCTGCATGTACCTCTCGGTTGTTGCTAAGAGGCTTACTGGCGAGATGCCACTGTAGGAAGCTGTGAATTGCACTTTTACTTGGTTATTGTGGACTGGAGAAGATAATGCAGAGGAAAGAACAGGTGGGCCCACGTTTATATACCGGTGGCCACATCGCGTGTTTAATACTGCGATATTGAGACTATCATAGTTTTTACAAGTGGATGTAGTGATCTTAGAATACATGTATTAGGCCATTTTAAGAATATAGTCCATGGCGACACTTTAGGACTCCGATGTGCGCAGCCGTTGTAAGTCCTCAAAGAAGCTCTGACTTATTCTGGAGGCTCTTAATTTCTGACTATCGTAAGAGATCACAGCAACGAACGCACAACGAGGATGAACCTAACAGCGCTCTGCTGGCGGAGGAGTCAGAGTGCACTTTCAGCTTTATTGGGAACAGCTTATGAGCTTAACATGGGGAAGATGGGTCATTATTACTGGAGCACCTCTGAAATCTGTCCGTCAGTCATGTGTCCAGACGAGGTTGTTGTTCTTCACACCGGAGACACACACACACATCTGCTCCATGGTTTCATCAACTCTGGACTCTTTGCAACTTGTGTATGCTCTTCCAGCCATGCTGACGATGATGATGATGATGATGATGATGGGGATGGGGATGGTGATGAAAATGATGATGATGGTGATGATGCTACAAATGATGACGGAGATCTTTTTAACACCCTGAAAACAAATCGGTTCCAAATAGAGCGACATCGAATTTAAACAAACACATCAAGACACAGCATGAGCTCAGGCTTATGTGTGTGTATTTGTGTGTGTGTGTGTTGGTTTGTGTGTGTGTCTGGTTTGTGTGTTTGTATGTTATGTGTTTGAGTGTATGTGTATTTGGGTGTTTGTGTGTGTTTGTGCGGGTGTGTTTCTGTGTGTGTGTGTTTATGTGTGTGTGTGATTGAGTGTGTGTGTGTATATGTGTGTGTTTGGGTGTATTTGTTTGTGTCTGTGTGTGTGTATCTGTGTGTGTTTGGGTGTATTTGTGTGTGTGTATCTGTGTGTGTGTGTGCGTGTGTGTTTGTTTGTATCTGTGTGTGTGTGTTTGTTTGTATCTGTGTGTGCGTGTGTGTTTGTTTGTATCTGTGTGTGTGTGTGTGTTTGTTTGTATCTGTGTGTGTGTGCGTGTGTATTTGTTTGTGTCTGTGTGTGTGTATCTGTGTGTGTTTGGGTGTATTTGTGTGTGTTTATGTGTGTGTGCGTGTGTATCTGTGTGTGTGTTTGTATATGTGTGTGTGCGTGTGTGTTTGTTTGTATCTGTGTGTGTGTGTGTTTGTTTGTATCTGTGTGTGTGCGTGTGTGTTTGTATCTGTGTGTTTGTATATGTGTGTGTGTATGTGTGTGTGTGCGTGTGTGTTTGTTTGTATATGTGTGTGTGTGTGTGTTTGTATGTGTGTGTGTGTGTGCTCTAGTGCTCAGGGTTTATGTGTAAGCCAACACTTTCCCGTACACCTTCTCTCTCGTTCCGAACGCATTAGTCCGTTCCTCAGTGCAACACTCTCGTGCCATCATTACTTCCAGAGTGGTGGACGCTCCCCGTGTGGACTGGCGGCTTTTTGAATCAAATTATGCCATGAAATGTCACCGGCTGTAAAGTCCACGCTCGCCCGGTGACACTTTGAGAGATTGCGTTCGTGCACAGGCCGATTAAGAGTCCATCTCCTGCCCCGTTCCCCAGCAAGCTGGAAGACAATAAAAGCACTCGCTTTAATCTGGCTGCACAGACAGGAGGGCGAGGGAAGCGGTGACTGCCACCGGGATCTTCCTCATCCCTGCGTGCTTTTCTTTTCTGTCAATTTGACTTCCAGTTATTTCACGGGGAGAATTTCAGTCGGCCAATATTGGTTGACTCCAGCCCTAACATGCTGCCACGCTGGTTTTCCATCACTTGAATTCATCTAAGGAGCGACCCTGTGAATGGTGGCATGACTGCAAACTTGTCACCTTTCAGCGAAATTCGCCGTTTTTTAAATCAAAATAGGTCATCCACGTGAATCGTGTAGATCCGAAGAGTTTTTGTTTTTGGGACGTGTCGAGTCTCGGCCAATCAGCGTTAAGATGTCGGCAGCGTTTTGGTTGTTCGGGTTAGCTTGAATGTTAGCCCGCTACATCTACTGCTGTCATGCTGGACGGTGTTTCACCTGCTCATGGTGATGGCGTCCTCGTGGTGATGGCGTCCTCGTGGTGATGACGTCCTCGCGGTGGACCCTTCCTGTGACATCTTGGAGACTTTGTAGCTTTGGGTTATTTTCCATTAATCTTTTATTTTTGTACCCCCCTTGTCATCTTTTTCACCCCTCATGAGTGTGCAGGTATGGGTAGACTGTCGTACACATTCCGCCTCTTTCCTCAGGGCAAAGCAAACATCTTCCGTACTCTGGTTCCTTCAACAGTTTGACCGTTTTGTTTGGGGGCGGACCTTTTATTATTTGTTGTCCAACATACATTTTTCAAGCATCCAATTCTCTACGAAGGGCTGTTGGTGGCACTGAGGCGGTGTGGAGGAATAATGGTCCGGCGAACGAGAGCTCAATAGGCAGGTGAGATGAAAGAAAGTGACCGATGGAAGAATGGAAATGGAAAACAGAGGGGTTTTTCCCCTCATCCGTCCCTCAGCCTCATAATGGGAAAATAGTAACACTTGAATGAGCTTGTTTTGCCACTGAGGACCTCCGTTAGCTGAGGTTTTAAATGTGGAGTAGAATGCTGAATGTTTCTCGGCTCTGCCCTGATTCCTAGTTGCTTTTTGTTATTTCGACTCAACCGCCATTTAGTTTTTCATGTTCAATTCAGTTATTTAACAAAAATACATCAATAAAAGTATGTTTTTCCTCATAATTGAATTGAAAAGAAAGTATCCTACGGTTGCCGCCTTTTTGATGGATACATTTAATCTGCTATGACAGTGGAAAGTCAGATTGTTGTTTTTATTCGTCGAGAACAGAGGTATTCAATTATAATTCATTGAGGTCCAATTTGAGAAAATATCCTCATGCAAAGGTCCGGAACATCACAATAATGGCTAACTCATTTTGTGCCCTGTATATTTGAAGTGGCTTTTGTAATTCTATCAAAATCTGTATGTAGTAAACAACCGACTGTCAAATTGAGTAAAGATCGTTCAATTGAATAATAACTCAACAATATTTCTCGGCAGATTTAAAATTGAAGAGGGTGATGTATAAATTACACATCCTCTTACAGTAAATACATTTTCTCATTTCAAGTAAAGTCAGTGATGCGTTTAACAATGAATCGCATGATGCAAAGCTTTTGTAAAAATGTTCATTTTAAAATAAAAAAATTCTTGATTTTATGAAAGATAATTGAACTAAACGATCCTGCAGCGTTAGAATCGGTTTATTCAGGTGTGAAGTGATATCACCCACAAAAAAAACTATATATAAATATAAACTAATAAATAATGTCCAGGCACTATATTTGAGGTTATTGAAACAACTTTCTGCTCTATTCCCCTCTCTGTCTACATGTTGAGCGGTGACTTAATGTGTTAAATTTCTGATCATATGATATATTTTCATCTCGATAGTTTGCTCAAAAGACGTGTGCTTTGTCTCTTTTTTTGGCGAACGCCATGTGACATAACCTCTCCGACTCAAGTACTTCTCAGACCCATCAGTGTGTATGTGTAATGCATGGATGCGATTGGCTGAGGAGAGTCATGTGAGGTGATATACATACGTCACATGTAATTAGTCGGTGGTGTTTTAATGGACCGCTGTACAAGTGCAGTAAAGGTTAGAAAAGCTGCACCGGTTGAACTAGAAGCACACAAGTTAATTTTATAATTCTCAATGATCTATTGGTTGAAGGTCCAGGTCCGCATACAACACAGTCTGGGTCTGGACCGAGGCCACGGACCACCTATTGGGCGATCCATGGTCTAAAGAAATTGTCAAGACTTGAGGCTTGCTGCCCAAATGTCCGTTAGCAAGACACTGCATCCTCACCAGCTGAAGGGTTGCTGCACTGTGACCTTCGACCTTCCTGTGGATGAGCAGAAGATGGGACCACATCACATCATTTAGGTGATGCAGAACTTTAACCTCAACATGTCCTCTTCAAAGCGTGATGTCTCAACATGTTTTATCCCACTCTCACCGTGGGTTATATAACACATGGTATGGATTTGTACCGTTTTAGGATTGAATTAAAACATATAAACAACACATGTTCCAGTTACATCTTGTAAAACCAATAAATAAGATGGAAGCGGACACACTGTTTGAGTTCCAGATGGACGCGTTCCTCATGAGCGTGTGCCGTGGAGATTGAGACTGAAACTCTTTATTTCTCACCTGTGGATAACTAGCTGTTGTTGACAATCTGACACGAGCCCAGGATTTAGTGTTCTTAGATTCAAGCCAACAATGGAGGATAACTTTACGCTGCAGCAAAAGCGCCAAGTTTAAATTGGCAAAGCCCGAGGGGTTTTTTGTCCGACTTTGCTGGATTAGGACCAGACCTCGTTAAGGTGAGCCCATCCTGGGATTTAGTTACAGATGTGGCTGAAGCGACCACCGAGAGATGCATCAGCAGGAAATGTAATTAAACAAATCACCATTATCAGCAAAATAATATATATATATATATTTTTTTAAAGTATGTTTTTTTAATAGCAACTTTTTTGTACTGACATAAGTGACATTTTGAATGCATGACTTTTACTTGTATTATTTTTTAATATGTCTTCACTGTGCTCTATTAAATAATTGAATCATACACATATCAGTCTCTAAATATGAAAAGAAATGAAAATTCCAATTAGTCTCACTTACGTTTCCTTTTTTTGGAATTGGATTCACGAGCACTTCAGTCAACCACCGTCAAACTGTATAATACATTTCACAAAAGTTGACGTTCACATTACATAAAAACAGTTTGCACAGAAATATGCGCGATGAAAACATGAACATAAAACACGCAAACAACCAAGAGGGAATGGGTCCACTTAGAAATGCTAATCTTACATTCACTTACACTTCTTACTAATTACTACCACATGTCTTTTTAAGATGGTCGCAACCAAATGCGTCCCAGCGCAACATAGGACGCACAAAATAGTTCCCATCAAATACAAAAGAACCCCCAATATTCAACAAAAGAGTTTTACAAATAATAATATGCAACCAAACTTATTATAAATGACATAAATAATATGTATGGCAGTTGAAGCTCCTATACAACAATATTTTCATTCATTATGAAACAAAAAAAAATGTGGCTTGCCGCCACAGTCCAGGTAATAATTGTGACGCACTGGATTTAGTTTCGTTTTTCTCTTGCATTTGTGCTTTAAATCCATCTAACTGACTGTGTGTGTGTGTGCCTCCCCCACATCATGATCAGCTAACTGAAGTAGTTCACATCCAGCGGAGGTACCGTGACCCGAGGATGCGCAGCGTCGATAGATGGTGCAGTTTAGATAGTTTATATCAAACGTAAAAAATAATGTGGGCGTGGCTTCAGGGCTCTTTGGACTACAGCCCGCGGCTCATTGGCTACGATTCACTTATGCACAAACATTAAAACCCAAATCTTCTTCACCTCCCTGCAGACATGGAGCGCTGAGCAGTTCTGCCAGAACACGGTTCTCAAGACACTGCTTCAGTATCCTTGACAAGACGGTCATTTCATTACCTTCCAGTTTGTAATTTGTTTACTTTTATGCCGCCGCACACATCGAGAGTCATACATATTAATAGGCCGAGTTTTGTGCCGCCGCGCTACCCATCTCGCTCTGAACAATGACGTAATCCTGGATGATGACGAAATCACCGAGTCAAACTCTACAACACGGCATTCCTTCAGTCATCACAGGACCAGTAAATACAAAATATCCTGCTTAAGCTGTTTTTTTGGGGGAATATGTTTGAATATTATTACCTGCTCTGCGACTGCTTGCATCACGCAGCTCTAACTCTCCGTCTTCTGTGTGTTTTTAAAGTTCATGCCTTAAACTTGCTTTGAGGAACAAAACGCTAGCTTTGCTCAACTCAGGCTTCAGATAAACAAAAATAACATCAGTGAGAAGAATACAGAGTCAAACTCCCTTGCCGCCATCCCTGTTCTCTCTCTCTCTCTGCTGTCAGTGTGTCCTAACCACTATGATGAGTTATTATCAGAAACACCATCACTGTGTGCAGCAGCTGCCATAAAGCCTCTCTTTATAAGTCTTATTTATTTATCTGTCGACCCTATCTAACTCTCCGAGGGCCGGAGAGCAGAAGCTTCGACGCCACGGGCCTTCGGTGCTCACTGAGTGGGCCGGCTCGAGTCTGGCTTCCTGGCCTTCTCAGCACGGCAGTATTTAGAGGGGGGTAAATTGGGAATAAAGGGATTACAGGCAGGATGGGGGGGGGGGGGGGTCAAGGAGCAAAGAAAAGGAGAGAAAGGAGAGGAAGAAATGGATGTTCATGACTGTAACTGTGTGTGTGTGTGGTACCGTGTCTATTTGAGATTCCGGACAGGACGGCATGTGGAAAGCGAAAGTGAAACCAATCCTGCTGCCACAGGTGGCCACTAAAGCTTTACTCCAGATTGGGACTTCTCTATCATATCATAGCAACTCTATCATCGTATTTTTTTTCCCTCTTCTGCAGGTTTCACCAGGGAAACTCAAAGAGAGACGGCCATTTGTTTTCATGCCTCGACACTCGAAACCGATCCAATCCCTCAGAAGCTCTTCCTGCCCGTCTGCTTTCGCTGACTTGAGACAGACACACACACACCTGTGGAGAGTATATTCACACCACTCTGTAATAGATTGAATATGTGTGTGTGTATGGGGGGGGGGGGGGGGGGGGGAAACATAGTGTTTGTGCATGTGCAGCGACCAGATTGAGCTGTCACACAGGAAGTGAGTGGCCCCAGACAGGCGGATCAATGTGGGGCCAGCTTGCAGATAATGAAGGGGTTAGGTCTCCCCTGATGCCTTTAATTGAACTGGTGTCGCTGGCCCATCTGGAAAGAAAGCATCCTAGGAATTGTGTGTTTTCATGTTGGTCTGAATGGCCGGTGAGGAAGAGCATCTTTGGGGCCTCGCGGCCCCTCCGAGGAACTCCACGCTGGAGCATAAGCCAGCAACATTAATCTTTTCGCTCAGTGTGCAGCCGCTGTACCGCACATGTAAGCCTGTTTGTGTGTGTGTGTGTGTGTGTGTGTGTCCTCTGTCTCAGAGGAATTACATTGTGCACTGTGATACTTAACGCTTGTTTTCTAAGTTCAGCTTTCAGTGTTGGGTAATCCTACAAAGGCAGAGAAACGGGCTCATTGGTTAGAACTGATGCTGCCTTCGCACCAAAAGTCTAGATCCCATGCAAAGTCAATGGATGCGAATGACGGAATTTTTCGCTGGGTAGCGCGAACGACGCGAATAGAGTGAAGCAAAAAAAGTGTGACCAATGGCGGGTTGCGAAAGCCAATCAGCGTTGAGCTGCTCCGCCGTTGGTGGATCTAACTGCTGCTCTAGTGGAGCTGGAAGAGACATTCAGACTAGAGGTGAAATATTTTTATATTTAATTTAATTTGTCAGTAGTATTGTATTGTGTATCCATATATGTTATATAGATACATATATATTTTATTTTATATTTTACTTTGTATACTTCTTGTATACATCTTTATCTTTCATCCCTGTTTTTTATATTTAATTTTTTATTCTTGTGTGTTTCGTTTATTGGTGCTGCTACTGTTACGACAAATTTCCCCTTTGGGATTAATAAAGTACATATCTATCTATCTATCTAAAGTCACCGAGCTGTGTGAGCCTGCGGGTGATGTCATGAATAAATATACGTATATACAGGGCTCTCAAGTGTCACGCATTGAGCGTGAGACTCACGCATTTCGGTCTTAAGTCACGCACTCCCGCCACACATCGTATTTCTCACGCTGAAAAAAACTCTCGGCTATTTAATGTTTTAATGTGCCGCAGCGCGCAAACATGAGCTGGCCGCGCTGCCCTCACCGTGGAGGAATCAAGCGCTCCCCTGGAGTTCTGCTGTGAGGAGCCACTTATCAGCCAATCAAAAAAAAGAAATGGGCTACACAATAGCCAATCAGAAAAACCCGTATCTGTTGTATCTGGGTGAGATTTAATCCAGCAACCAATGAAAATAAAGCATCCTGGAATTGCGCGCGACTGACTGATATCAAAAAATTTCGTTCTGCGGTGTGGGGGGGGGGGGGGAGATAAGCCCCGCCCCCCTCTGCGGCACGAATAAAGCGAATCAATTCCAAATGAAAGACTAAAGTGTTGTGAATATGGTGTGAAGGCAGTATAAGTCGACATGTCTGGACCTCATCTGCATAAGTTTCAGCCGGTGCGTCCCTCTTTCGGCGTGAACACGTCCCGTCCGTATCTTTAGCTCTCAGGACCGGTGTCGGACGAAAGTACGGCTGGCAGCCAAATTGAATCAAGCCACCGCCTCTTCAATTGGAAGTGCGCCGCGTCTGCAGTCAGACGCACAACAACGAGGAAGAGGAGGAATCCTTTTGAACGTGCCGTTGACTTAGTTCCCTTAAAATATGCAAATAGAGCAGTGTGTCGTCACATTTACTTCCTTGAGGGCCAAAGGCACAACCGTAAACCGCCTCGGGGTATATCGCTTCTGCATGCTGGGAGAATTTATTACCATCGAGGAATTCTTCTCTGCGTTGTAGCTCATGTGTTTTACTGTTGAATTCTTTACCGCTGTCAAAGGTCCTATTTTTAAATTTGCAGTCACTAGAGAGTGCAAGCTGAACAAATCAACGACTCAAGCGAGTGGCCCTGTTGAATAAGATAAGGTCAGAACTCCACTCCTGATTTAGAGGATACAGATCAGCTCCCATCTGGACACTGACAAAAGCTGCCTCCCTCGTCTTTCTCCGCCCGGTCAATGGAGAGACCTTCTACCTGCCTTGTTCGTGTTTCTCCTCTCCGCCAGACACAGGCCCTATGGACTATTCATAAACTTGGCCGGCGGGTTGTCTGACCTTTTAGCTGAAATGTTAGGGCAAATTAGTTGTCACAGTGGTGGACGTGGCAGCCATGTTAAGCCTTCGCTCCTGTCGCTTACACCTCCACCTTTCCTTCCTTCCTTTCCCCTTTTCACAGGATACCTGCCCTTTCTAACACCGTAGTGCTAATCCCACCACCACCACCACCGCGGACCGGCTTTTCCGTCTCTGTTACCGTGCTCCGATGGCAGAATAAGGTGGTGCACATGTGGCTCTAGATAATGGGAAGCATGATATTCACACAGGATCCCAAAGAGGTGAATACAAGTGAGAAAACGGGCCTTCGAAGCATCAAATTCGATGCTATAAAATAAGCGTTAGGTCCGTTCCCGCTGAAAGCTTTTCTTCGCTGGTAAACTGTCGGCCAATCCTGTTAATCCTAAATGAATAAAACCACTCTACAGTAGTCTGCTGTGGGTCTTTGGTGAATGCCTTAACTCGGTCTATACATCACACATCCTTGAATTACTATCAACCACTTTTACCACTGAATACAGAGCAGTTTTTAATGATCCCAAATGCAAGCAGCACCCTTTTTAAAGCAGAGTAAACACTAAGCTCGCTGAGCCGCTGCCCCTAAGAGTCTACGCATAATCATTACCTTACGTAATGGCTTTTTCAAATAAACAACACTGCATTCAGCGAGCATTAGTTTTATGCATGGCAATTAGCTGCTTGATACCGCTTTTTTTGTGTCGGTGTTATTCCCTGAACTTTTTCAAAAAAACATCAAACGAGAGCAAAAGTTAATGGTAACTCGGGATCGAGCCACGCATTTAGGTTTCCAAAAGACTCGAACCACGGGTAGATTTTTTACAACAAAACTTGATTTTTTTTAATTGCCTTGGTCGTAGACCGGAGGGTGCGAGGATAGTAATGTGGCAGTGGAGGAGATCTGTGCTTTTAGCAGCTTTGCATTCTGTACTTCAGGTAGACGCTCACATTTGATCCATCGGCCCAGATACAGGGAGATTTTCTTTCCTCGTTTCCTTGCGATTCAAATACCCCTCATTACCGAATTGTACTCGATTTATCCGTGCCAATTTGTCCTCGGCCTGAACTTGATCTTGTGGTTCAGGGCTTAAACTCATCCCGTCTCCCTACGGGCTCGTTGCCTCAACTTTCAGACCTCAGCCTGACTCTAATCCTGCCTTTTTGAAGACGAGCTCAGATCAAGTGCAAATTAAGGGGTTAGTCACTCAGGTGGTACAGGTTTGTTTCTTCTTTCTTTCTCCCCTTCCCTGTCTGCGGTTTCTCTGCTCTGTGTGTCGCTGAATGCTGCATGTTGCATTACGTTTAGCTGACACTTTTATCCAAAGCGACATACAATCATGTTGTATTCATACACCGTAGACACAGCTGCAGGGAACAATTCAGGGTTAAGTGTCTTGCTTAAGGACACATCGACTAGGGCGGGGATTGAATAGCCAACCCCCTGATTGAAATACGGATCTGTTAACCACTGACCCACAGTCACCCATGCGTGCTGCATGCTAAACTCGTGCAATAACTAGATGCTATGTCCTAAACTTGTGTAATAACTAGATGCTACGTGCTAAACTTGTGTAATAACTAGAAGCTACGTGCTAAACTTGTGTAATAACTAGATGCTACGTGCTAAACTTGTGTAATAACTAGATGCTACGTGCTAAACTTGTGTAATAACTAGAAGCTACGTGCTAAACTTGTGTAATAACTAGATGCTACGTGCTAAACTTGTGTAATAACTAGATGCTACGTGCTAAACTTGTGCAATAACTAGCTGCTACGTGCTAAACTTGTGCAATAACTAGGTGCTACGTGCTAAACTCGTGCAATAACTAGATGCTACGTGCTAAACTCGTGCAATAACTAGATGCTACGTGCTAAACTTGTGTAATAACTAGATGCTACGTGCTAAACTTGTGTAATAACTAGATGCTACGTGCTAAACTTGTGCAATAACTAGCTGCTACGTGCTAAACTTGTGCAATAACTAGGTGCTACGTGCTAAACTCGTGCAATAACTAGATGCTACGTGCTAAACTTGTGTAATAACTAGATGCTACGTGCTAAACTTGTGTAATAACTAGATGCTACGTGCTAAACTTGTGCAATAACTAGGTGCTACGTGCTAAACTCGTGCAATAACTAGATGCTACGTGCTAAACTTGTGTAATAACTAGATGCTACGTGCTAAACTTGTGTAATAACTAGCTGCTACGTGCTAAACTTGTGCAATAACTAGATGCTACGTGCTAAACTTGTGTAATAACTAGATGCTACGTGCTAAACTTGTGTAATAACTAGATGCTACGTGCTAAACTTGTGTAATAACTAGATGCTACGTGCTAAACTTGTGTAATAACTAGATGCTACGTGCTAAACTTGTGCAATAACTAGCTGCTACGTGCTAAACTCGTGCAATAACTAGATGCTACGTGCTAAACTCGTGCAATAACTAGATGCTACGTGCTAAACTTGTGTAATAACTAGAAGCTACGTGCTAAACTTGTGTAATAACTAGCTGCTACGTGCTAAACTCGTGCAATAACTAGGTGCTACGTGCTAAACTCGTGCAATAACTAGATGCTACGTGCTAAACTCGTGCAATAACTAGATGCTACGTGCTAAACTTGTGTAATAACTAGAAGCTACGTGCTAAACTTGTGTAATAACTAGATGCTACGTGCTAAACTCGTGTAATAACTAGATGCTACGTGCTAAACTCGTGCAATAACTAGATGCTACGTGCTAAACTCGTGCAATAACTAGATGCTACGTGCTAAACTTGTGTAATAACTAGATGCTACGTGCTAAACTTGTGTAATAACTAGATGCTACGTGCTAAACTTGTGTAATAACTAGATGCTACGTGCTAAACTTGTGTAATAACTAGATGCTACGTGCTAAACTTGTGTAATAACTAGCTGCTACGTGCTAAACTTGTGCAATAACTAGATGCTACGTGCTAAACTTGTGTAATAACTAGCTGCTACGTCCTAAACTTGTGCAATACCTGGGTGCTACGTGCTAAACTTGTGCAACAACTAGGTGTTGCATGCTAAACTTGTGCAATAACTGGGTGCCTGTAAGCAGCCGGCTCCAGCTCATCGTTCGACTTGAGAATAACTCTAGAGCAGTGTGATGAACATATTGCTGAGTAAGTGGATCGTCGGCCCCTGAGTGTCATTGCATCCAGCACTGTGTACCCAGGATGACATCACAACTCAGGCCAGCAGAGTAAACACAAGATTGGAAGAATTGTTCGTCCTTTAAACTATTTCAGGTTTCTATTTCCATGTTATATATGCTGTCTTACTCTACTTTGTACCCATACCTTACAGTTGAAATAGCTTCGAGTCACTCAAACACAGCCATCGCCTCTCGCCGGCTCCGCGCACCGAGCCGCCGGTGTTTACCAATCAGTCACAGTCGCCATATGACATCCAGCCTGCCCTTACCGTTTACTGAAGGCTGTGATTAAGTGCCATGATGGAAAGCATCAACATCCTTTTCATCTATATTTGATGAGTGAATGTCTCCTTCTTATTACGCCCAACAGGAGGAAGCTGTAATCAACATGCACACCCACTGTGAATAATTATCTACCCAGATAATAAGCTGTTTATGCAAGCACAAAACAAGGTTGAATTTGTTTCTTCTGTCTATAATGAAAATAACTAATAGCATTACTGATTTCCTCTTGTATTTGTTATTTGGCTCTGGCTGCCCCCTGATCTCTCAGCTAACAGTAATATTCCTCTTTGTCATCCACACCCCAATCCTTTGCTGGGCCACGGACCAGTTTCGTGTAAGACAATATTTTCACTGGCCGGCCTTCTAGGAGTGCGGGCGATACATATGACGTAATAAAATGATACGACCGGCATGAAAACGAATATAAAAGGCTTAAAAAATACAACTCGCCATTACACCAAATTAGTGGGAGCCAGGAGTTGTTTCTCTGCAACGAGCCGGTCCCATCCCGGGGCGATGACAGCCGAAGTGTGTTCTCCATGTCTACTCCATAACTCCATGACAGGATGCTCGAAGTGGAAGCAGGTTTCAGTGCTTTTATTGTCGATCTCGGGATATTCTGCCATGATTGTGAATCAAGACTCCATTTGCTACCGAGCCATCATGTACATAGTGTTTTCTGTTTGTTGATGACCGGTATTATTATCGATATATATGTTGATGGATTGAATACATGGTACTTGTTTATCGTGTCTTGTGTTTGATTAACCCGTTTAACTTTATACTTGTTTATTACTTTAGGTGAGAACCTTGTATAAGCCCTTTCATTTGTGTCTTTTAATATTACATTTGTACTGTGTTTCTTTTATCGTGCGAACAAATAAATAAAATAAATTGATCAAATGAATCGGATGAATTAAATTAATTAAATTAATTAAATCAAATTAATACAATTAATTAAATTAATCAAAATAATACAATACATTATTTTAATTTAGAACACTGGCAGAGAGGTTAACTGAAACCAATTTTTTAAATTGTCTAAACATTCTGTGTGGCCTGGTGGTTTGGGACCATCTACACAGGACAGCAGCACCAGATTAAATGTATCAAAAGAAGAACCTGGCCCACTGTCATTTGACCGTAATAATGATATTGCATAATAACTGAGCGAGTGTCCATTATGCTCTCTGCTCACACACAGGCTCAACTGAGGGGTAGATCATGTCTGCACTGAGCTGTCTTATGCTCAATTTCAGAGTCACCCTGTAAACCTTAGATTTTTTTATGAGCTAGACCCCATTTCTGCAGGGCAGCGCCACATTAAAGCGGATGTGGATCCACAAATGAGGTCAGCAGAGCGGGCTGTTACAAAATAATCACAGTGTCTGACTCCGACCGATCGCAAACAGCACGTAAAGATTGCCATTTACAAATTGAGACTGATTATTAGAAATGGTGTATCCCGACAGGGTCACATTGACACTGTAACATGCACTCAGTTTTACGTTTCTAAGTCAACCTGGCGGAAAGAAATGCAGTCCAATATTACAGAACTGCTTTAAATCCCCCCCCCCCCCCCTTGTGTTGTCTTGGGGTCACTTTGACCCCAAACGAAATATTTTGCCATCAATATATATCTTTTATTCATCAAATGGTCTGAAAATTATGGAGGTAGTTTGATACTATGTTCTTCATGTTTATTATACATTTCAAGTAATTTGATTGAATTATAGTTGTCCTCAGCACAAACTGTGGGCCAGTGGTTAGCAGGTCCGTCTTTCAATCAGTTGGCGGTTCAATCCCCGCCCTAGTCGATGTGTCCTTGAGCAAGACATTTAACCCTGAGTTGTCCCTGTAGCTGTGTCTACGGTGTATGAATGTAACAAGCAAAGTGTCTTTAAAGAAGCCTTTAAAAAGCACTATATAAATTAAATGGATTATGATTATAGTATTAGATCAAATTCTGTCAATGTTTGATGATAACAGGAGGAGCTCTCTGACTTCGACACAAGCTAATTAATCTAAATACTGAAAGTCCTGTTTCAAACTCCTCAATTATTAAATTAAAATGATAAGAATGAAAGTTCAACTGTTTGACTCTCGTGAAGCGGTCGGCTCATAAGATGTATCATTAAGTTTAAAAAAACTAAAGAAAAACTTGTGAAACATTTGACCCCAGTTACGCAGTGAGGACTCTCCCCTCACTCATGGGTACAGACATCAGCTTGGAGAAAGCACAACAGCCAAGATTAATTTTGACCAAGTTAATCACAGAGATACCATTAAATAGAAATGAGCTGCAGTTCTCAAATACTCCCAATTCATCCAGCTCAGTTGATCCTTCTGTACCTTATTTTTCAACCAGAAGCACTCTATTGTTATGATCCCCCAAAAGGAACCACGGCCCGGTCAGTGCTCTGCAATGTGCATCGTGTGCAGGAGTTGCCTCAAACCGTGCTAAGAACATGTGGAATTTATTTCCTAGACCTTTACACATCAAAATGACTCTCCCACCAAACATTTTGTCATTCCTCTTTAGCGCTCGCCCATTATTCTTTCATACTTCTGTCATTGCTTGCCATTGTTTATTGGGCACAGCAATGGATGACGGTCCAACCAACTCTCATCAGGCCTGTTTTCATTACCAGCAGCCAGGCAGGTGTGTGAAATGAATGATCACAGTTGAGGTTTTTTGTGTCCCTCTTCAATGTTGGGACTGATGGTTGGTTAGCAACGTGCTCCCCAACCAAAAGCTGGAAAATGTGTCCTCCCAGTCGACGTCTCTTTCAGTTGTCAGAAACAAAGAACTACAGAGTGAAGATTGAGTCGATTATCAGAGGCACGTCCTGCTGCTTTGAGCTACTGTGGATCAAAATCTACAATGCTTCAAAAAAAACTCTGCACACTAGTTCAAGGGATCGGACCGATATTTGAAGAAAGGTTTGATTGCAGCGGGACAAGCAATCTGTCTTGCACGGGATTTCAACTTCTAAAATCATGTTCTTCCATGATGGAACAACTAGAATACGCACTTAGCTGCGTGAGGTAAATATATCCCGTCTGAAACGGGGTGTTACTGCCATTCACACAGATCTGCTCTACTCAGTTAAGCAGCATGGGTAAAAGTAGAGGAACTGTTTTATGCTTACTGCAATCTGTCTTGCTCCAGCAGCAGGAAGGACAAACAAGAGGGTTAAAAACAGCGAAGCGACAGGTGGGATTTTATGCTTCGACTAAAAATTCTACTGCTTGTGAACTTTTTATTTCCACCCCCGGGGGGTTTGGTTTTCATGCAGTCGGGCGAAAACAGGCATCAGAAGTTTATAGTGGTTCGGAGCTATTGCTCCTATTAATTGACTTGGAAGTAGAGGCTGCGAGTCCTTTCTCAGGACTGCTTTCATTTCCCCGAATTCACATAGGGCCTGGTTCCCTGTAGCATCGATCCCAGTTTTAAAGGGTAGAGGAAGGACTCTTTGTACTCCACTTAATGGTGTTGTCGCCATTGAGCACCGTTGGCCTTCCGTTTCACTCGACACTTGGTCATCTCAGCGATGTGCAATGAAAGGACCAGAACAGTGTTTTAAATGTTCACGCTCCTCTTAGCATTTCTCTCTGCAGTTCTTTTAAGAAAAACATGATTATTAAGTGCAGTGACAACGATAAGTGTTGTCTTGATGCTCCAGAGCCACTCGTCCAAATAACTTGATACTCGCCCTCGAGTCTAAAAGTCAGATTGATGATGCTTGCTTTGAAATAGTTTAAGTTTGCTTCATTGCACCGTATCTGTTTACTATTCTGTATTTGAATGGACTGAAACAAGAGATGGGGAGCGAGCTGTACCCAGAATGCCGTTGGGCAGTGTAATGATTATCGGGATCCCATTTTCAATACACTGCAGTGTGCTCATATATGGCTCGTCTCTTTGACCGGATTCCCTCCCGTTCCTTTGCCAGAGTGACTTTGTGGTATTGAGAGCAGGAGGCTCTTGATTACTGTTGACGGCAGGGGTGTTTGTAGGATTCAAAGAAAGGGGGGGCTAAGCCCCAAGGGGAGAGTTATGACTTGTTATGTTATGTTTGTGCGTGGCATATTTTTTTGGGGGGGCCCCCAGATATCCGTTGTTAGAGACAGAATTTCAGGGTCATGAGATATTTTATGCTCATTTGGACTCTATCACTGAGATAAAGATGAACTAGTTCAGTGTCAAATATACCATTCAATGGAAAAAAAATATTATGATAATATATATTAATTAAAAAAACAGAGATGTCAATAGATATTTGTTGTATTTCGAATTTCGCTCATACCGACATTCTGTAACTACCTGGACTTACAAGGTTCTGTGCATCATTTACTTTGAGCTAAACTCATCGGCTGAACTAACTCTTAAAGCCAATAATGCCAAATTATTTTGGGAGGCTGAAGAACATTTTAGGGGGACTGAAGCCCCCCTAAAATAGGCCTAGCGACACCCCTGGTTGACGGTAGTGAATAATCAATCATTAAAGCTGGGAGCAATTTACTGAAATCATAATGATAACATTTTAATATACCCCCTCTTTGATAACAATGAATGGCATACTGGTGTTAACCATATTTTCAGTTCATGTAGTTTTCAAGTCCTGACACACTAAAAAGAAAACGTTTGGATGGACAGGACCTTTTGAGTCCGTCATGTTGGCAACGTTGAGGTAAAGCCTCGGAGGCAACCGTTGACTGCTAACGTGGCAGGAAATGTATCCGCGACCGAAATCAATTTGGATTTCTACACTACTGTATCGGAAGGTAGCAGACAGCCACACTAGCCATTAGTCCACCGAGCAATCCCAAAGACCCTGGAGAGACCAATTTACCTTAAATTTATTGCCACGGCATTTTTAATGGGAGACGGAGGACACCTAGAATTGCATTTCCTGTTATTGCTATTTAGCTGCTTAATTATTGTGACCATTTGGGGACTCAAACAGTGCTGTCCTGTTTGCCTTCACCGGATAATAGTGTTATTAGTGGCCATTAGTGTTCTCCACAGTGAACTGGACACTTCATATCCACAGCTGTAAAACTCTTATCACGACTTGTTTCCCCAGGCAGCACAGATTAGCACAACTAAGGAGCTGAATCCCCAACGTAACAGGTGCACTGTTTATCTCTCTCATGAATCAGAACTAATAGATGTGACTCAAATCTTCTTCTCTCATGGAAAATAACTGACGTTAAACAGCTCGGTTCTGCAGCTGAGATGCTCTGTAGAACCCTCAGTACAGTCGTGAGAAATGTGATGGGTCCCATTGAGGATACATTTTTTATGAAACTCAAGCGGAAGTTCGGTGAGGAAGACACTCTTCACACTTGTTTATTCATAAGCAGCCTCTTGGTCTTGCAGCGACGACTCAATCAGCTGATTGAATGAACCGATTAGAGGCAGCGCAGTTCTGTAAGCCAATCACAGCGTCGTTGGCAAACTTTTTAAATATACATATCCTCTCTGCTGCTGTCAGTTGTCATGTCAGCTCAAACGGATGTGACCATCCCCCACCCAAGGCTCCTCTAATCAGCAATACAGCAATTCTTCTTCTACACCACCAGTGTCCGGACTCCATGGGGAGGATTCTGCCTTCACAGATATCAGGCTTTCTACCACTGGCTTATCCCAATTCAGGATGGAGTCCAATCGGCACTATTCAAATACATGCATCTGTAATAAATTATTGTAAAACTCCAAAAACAGGTCTCTCCTGATTGAAATTGTAGTCATTCCCTGGACCGGCGTCTATTTGACAGCAGCATGTTGGCAGAATGCTGGGCCTGGGTCCAGGCTTATAGGGTCATTAGCCTCTGCCTCTTTGTCAGGGCGAACATTTGGTCATGCATTGGACCTGTTTTCTGACTCTCAGATATCCAAAGAGCTCCCCTATTAAATCTGCAGCTGCTTTTATATACGACGATGCTGCCAAATCCTCAATGAGAGAGAAGTCCCTCTGTTTGGATTGTGAAGCAGCCAGGTGTGTGTGTGTGTGGGGGGGGGGGGAGGATGGTGTCATCATGGACATGTTATGAGGCTGGTAGACAGTGCTTGCCCTTGGATTATTTTCTGCCTGTGCAATTTCCGCTCCGGTGTGAACGCTCTCATCCGCTCTCCTGGCCAGATAAACACAAACATGCAAATACGTAATTCCACATAAGTTGGCATGTGATTTTCTCAAGCACACACGGGGATGTGGCTGCATACAACAAAGCTATTATAGGGTCTCGATGCTTTTGCTCGCAGCATTTAAAGCAGTTTTTCCGAGTTCAAAGAGAGGATGGAATACGCTTTGGAGAGTGATCTTGTGCCGGCGGTTGCCTTTGCACCTATCAATCTCCACCGTGATGGCAACCCTCTATCTCACTTGACTTGTGTCTTATGTCTTCATTCCACAACCATGCATATTCCAATGACCCCGAGAGTCCATTGTGTTGTTCTTCTCTGACTGTATGGAGCGACTGAAGCGTATCCATATCTGGAGAAACAGAAGCTCTCTGTTCAGTGAAAGAGACTCTGATAATAACACTCTTTGCTAAATATAATCACAGGCAGTTAGTTGACGTATAG
Source organism: Pseudoliparis swirei (assembly GCF_029220125.1). Classification (NCBI taxonomy): domain Eukaryota; kingdom Metazoa; phylum Chordata; class Actinopteri; order Perciformes; family Liparidae; genus Pseudoliparis; species Pseudoliparis swirei. The sequence continues at coordinate 14,319,333 of NC_079408.1, forward strand.
CCGCGAGCACACATGTATAGTTTACATGTATGTTTTCCGGGCTGCTGGCTCAAGATGGACTCAACACAGGTGTGGAGAACCCAAAGGGTCAAAGACTTAGATTCCAGCAAAATACAGCAGGCACGTGCACAGACATTTTGGGGGGCAGGTGCTCAAACCCAAAAAAAAGGCACCCAATGCCAAAAAAAAATTCTGACAGAGTTGAAGCATAAGCAGCAATACACTGATGATGCTGTCCTCAACCTGCGTTTCCTCTGGCAGCATCAGACCGCTAGCTTAATTCAATTCAATTCAGTTTATTTGTATAGCCCAATTTCACAAATTACAAATTTGTCTCGGAGTGCTTTACAATCTGTACACATAGACATCCCTGCCCCAAAACCTCACATCGGACCAGGAAAAACTCCCAAATAACCCTTCAGGGGAAAAAAAGGGAAGAAACCTGCAGGAGAGCAACAGAGGAGGATCCCTCTCCTAGGATGGACAGATGCAATAGATGTAATGTGTACAGAAGGACAGATTTAGAGTTAAAATACATTCAATGAATATGACAGAGTGTATGAATAGTTCATAGTAGGCATATTCCACGATGGAGACCTCCACGATCCATCAGGCAGATGGCGGTGGGGAGGAGGAGTGGGCGGAGTCTCAACAGGACAGTGGCGTAGTCATGAGCAGGAATTCCACGACCCAGACGATCCATCAGGCAGATAGGATCTATGCCGTCTCATAGGGTCCGATGACCCCATGAGGCGAAAGTCAAAAGGACTTCCGGGGAGAAAGCAGAGTTAGTAACGTGTGATTGAGAGATGAAAATTCATCCTTAAGGAGAGAAAAAAGAGGAGATAGGTACTCAGTGCATCCTAAAACGTCCCGGCAGCTATAAGCCTATAGCAGCATATCAAGGGCTGGACCAGGGCAAACCTGATTCAGCCCTAACTATAAGCTCTGTCAAAGAGGAAGGTCTTAAGTCTACTCTTAAACGAGGTGACTGTGTCTGCCTCCCGGACTGAAATTGGAAGCTGGTTCCATAAAAGAGGAGCTTGATAACTAAAGGCTCTGGCTCCCATTCTACTTTTTAAGACTCTAGGAACTACAAGTAGTCCCGCATTTAGTGAGCGTAGCTCTCTAGTGGGGCAATATGGTACGACAAGCTCCTTAAGATATGATGGAGCATCACCAATCAAGGCTTTGTAGGTTAAGAGAAGAATTTTAAAAGTGATTCTTGATTTTACTGGGAGCCAGTGCAGAGCAGCTAGTGCAGGAGTGATGTGATCTCTTTCTTAGTTTTAGTGAGAACACGAGCTGCAGCATTCTGGATCAACTGGAGGGACCTAAGAGATTTATTAGAGCAGCCTGCTAATAAGGAGTTGCAGTAATCCAGTCTCAAGTAACGAACGCTGAACCAATTTTTCTGCATCTTTTGAGACAAGATGTGCCTGATTTTGAAATATTACGTAGATGAAAGAATGCAGTCCTTGAGATTTGCTTTACGTGGGAGTTAAAGGACAAGTCCCGATCAAAGATAACGCCAAGATTCTTTACAGTGGTGTTGGATGCCAGGGCAATGCCGTCTACAGAATCCACATCACCAGATAATTGATCTCTGAGGTGCTCAGGGCCGATTAAAATTACTTCGGTTTTGTCTGAGTTTAACATCAAGAAGTTGCAGGTCATCCATGTTTTTATGTCTTTAAGACATGCTTGAATTTTACAGAGTTGGTTGCTCTCCTCTGGTTTTATCGATAAATATAGTTGAGTGTCATCTGCATAACAATGAAAGTTTATGGAGTGTTTCCTGATAATATTGCCCAAAGGAAGCATGTATAAGGTAAATAAAATTGGTCCAAGCACAGAACCTTGTGGAACTCCGTGATTAACGTTGGTGGTTATCGAGGCGTCATCGTTTACAAATACAAACTGAGATCGATCTGATAAATAGGATTTAAACCAAATTAGTGCCGTGCCTGAAATGCCAATCGACTGCTCCAGTCTCTGTAACAGGATGTCATGGTCAATGGTGTCGAATGCAGCACTAAGGTCTAACAAGACCAGGACAGAGAGGAGTCCTTTATCTGCTGCCATTAAGAGGTCATTTGTAATTTTCACCAGTGCCGTCTCGGTGCTGTGGTGTTTTCTAAATCCTGATTGAAATTTCTCAAATAAACTATTATGATGTAGAAAGTCGCACAACTGATTTGCGACCACTTTCTCAAGGATCTTGGAGAGGAAGGGGAGGTTAGAGATCGGTCTGTAGTTAGCCAATACCTCTGGATCCAGAGTGGGCTTCTTCAGGAGAGGTTTAATAACAGCCACCTTGAAGGAGTGTGGTACGTGGCCTGTTAGCAGAGACACATTGATAATATCTAATAGAGAGCCGCCAATTAAAGGCAAAACGTCTTTAAGCAGCCTCGTCGGGATGGGGTCCAAGAGACAGGTAGACGTGTTCAAGTAGAAACCGTTGAAAAGAATTGGACACGGTTGATAGGAGAAAATCTCTCCAAATATACACCAGGGCATACAGCGGTTTCCAAGGCCATTCCACTTGAGGACAGATTGGCACTGGTTATGGGCAAGAGATTATTAATCTTGTCCCTAATAGTTAAAATCTTTTCATTAAAGAAGTTCATAAAGTTATTACCACCAAGGTTTATAGGAATGCTCGGCCCCACAGAGCTGTGACTCTCTGTCAGCCTGGGTACAGTGCTGAAGAGAAACCTGGGGTTGTTTTATTTTTCTATTATTGATGAGTAATAGGCTGCTCTGGCATTACGGAGGGCCTTCTTATATGTTTTAAGACTATCTCGCCAAACTAAGCGGGATTCTTCGAGATTAGTTGAACGCCATATGCTCAAGCTCGTGACGCTTGCTTCAGTTTGCGGGTCTGAGGGTTATACCAGGAGCAAACCTCCTCTTCCTCACTGTCTTCTTCTTCAGAGGGCTATCGAGTCCAGTGTCATTCTCAGAGAGCCTATGGCACTGTCAACAAGATGATCAATCTGGGACGGACTAAAGTTAGACCAGGAGTCCTCTGTTATATTGAGACGTGGTATCGAATCAAATACAGAAGGAATCGCTTCTTTAAATTTAGCTACAGCACTATCAGTTAGACATCTGGTGTAGAAACTTTTGACTAACGGAGTACACTCCGTAGTATAAATTCAAAAGTTATGAGGTTGTGGTCTGACAGAAGAGGATTCTGTGGGAAGACGTTCAAATGCTCAATGTCAACGCCATAAGTAAGAACAAGATCAAGCGTGTGGCCAAAGCTGTGAGTGGGTTTCTGTACTCTCTGACAGAAGCCAATCGAGTCCAACAAGGAGATGAATGCAGCACTAAGGCAATCATTATCAACATCCACATGGATATTAAAATCTCCAACAATAATAACTTTATCGGTTTTAAGAACCAAACTTGATATAAATTCTGAGAATTCAGATATAAACTCTGAATATGGACCTGGTGGCCGGTACAGAATCACAAATCGAATTGGCTGTAGTGTTTTCCAGGTTGGATGTGAAAGACTAAGAACAAGGCTTTCAAATGAGGTGTAGTGTAATTTTGGTTGAGGATTAATTAATAGGCTCGATTCAAAGATGGCTGCTACTCCACCTCCTCGACCATTTTCTTTATGAATAAAGATGAATTATTATATCGCAACAACAGTACAAGCATTCTGATTGGCTAATGGGCGTCATGCCAGCCACGTATTGCCCTCCTCGTTGGTCTGATAGGGATCCGTATTGGCCTCTTACGTCATTTTCAAAATGAGTGATATTGATAGACATCAACAGCCAAGAGCAGTGGTCCTCAAACTAAGGCCCGCGGGCCGGATACGGCCCGCCTCCACATTTGGCCCGGCCCTCTGAACAAGAGAGGCCTTATGATTTTTTTTCAGTCTGGCCACGCAAATCCTAGACTAGCCCCTGTTGAATAGAACGGAATAAGAATTCTCTCTCTCTCTTTCTCTCTCTCTTCTCTCTCTCTCTCTCTCTCTCTTCTCTCTCTCTCTCTCTCTCTCTCTCTCTCTCTCTCTCTCTCTTCTCTCTCTCCCTCTCTCTCTTTTCTTTTGAATTAGCTCTCTCCCTCTCTCTCTTCTCTCTCTCTCTCTCTCTCCCTCTCTCTATTCTCTAAACATAACTAACGTCAGTAAACAGCTGGACGAGGCTTTGAAATCACAGAGTTTTTGTTTGTTTATTTTTTTAGGAAACGTCGGATCAGTTGTGATGTCATGTTTTCAGCAGCGCTAATGTTGTAGTTGATTTATCACAAAACAACGTTAGGGGACAAACACCGTCATGACTCATGACCTGTGTGTCTGGTGCTTCGGGTCAGAGGAGAAGGAGGTGCAGCCGTTTGGTGGCGCGAGGAGCACTGCGCGGAGGAGGAAGTGGAGGAAGAGGAGGGAGGGGGGGGCGCGGCGGGGGGAGGGAGAGGAGGGAGGGGCTCGTGAGCGCCGCGGAGCGGGTCTAGGCGAAATTCTCACAAGAACTCAAATAAATGCCCCGTCGGATATTAAAACACATTTGGGGGGACTTGATGACAGAAAGAGTAACGTTTATTCTGAAATACGGATGAATAAAAAAAATGTGTCTTCAGCAAAAAGGGCACTTTACTCATCCAGGCCAAAGGGGCTGGTGCTTGAGCACCACTAGGGCTCTATCTGTGCACGTGCCTGAAATACAGTATATATATATATATATATATATATATATATATAGGACTGTCTCAGAAAATTAGAATATTGTGATAAAGTTCTTTATTTTCTGTAATGCAATTAAAAAAACAAAAATGTCATGCATTCTGGATTCATTACAAATCAACTGAAATATTGCAAGCCTATTATTCTTTTAATATTGCTGATTATGGCTTACAGCTTAAGAAAACTCTAAAATCCTATCTCATAAAATTTGAATATTTCCTCAGACCAAGTAAAAAAAAGATTTATAACAGCAAAACAAAATCAAACATTTGAAAATGTGTTTCCAGGTGTTTCGAGTTAATTAGACGATTCAAGTGATTTGTTTAATACCCTACTAGTATACTTTTTCATGATATTCTAATATTTAGAAATAGGATATTTGAGTTTTCTTAAGCTGTAAGCCATAATCAGCAATATTAAAAGAATAAAAGGCTTGCAATATTTCAGTTGATTTGTAATGAATCCAGAATGCATGACATTTTTGTTTTTTTAATTGCATTACAGAAAATAAAGAACTTTATCACAATATTCTAATTTTCTGAGACAGTCCTGTATATACTTACATGCCAGTCAAAATACCGTGTATGTGTGTGTATATATATATATAAATATACACTTTATTTTGATTGGCATGTAAGTCTTTTTTTTATTATTCAAGATTTATGAGTCCATAAAGCAACAAATACAACAACAACATATGAAATACAATATGAGGACACAGTTACAATCACTGCAGTTAAAAAGTCACTTAAAAACATACAAGAATTATTCCAATATTTCCAGAAATAAGAAAAATAGCTCGTATCACTCAGTTAAGGCTTATATAATGACGTTTCTATCATTTATCATTTAATCGACATTTTAATTCACATAAAAATTCCTCCACACGGCAAGGAAAGTGGGAACATTACGAGTCACAAACATCTGACGTGTCCTTCTATATTTCAGTCTGTACCTGTATAAGCAGACCAAATATCCAATATTCCAATTCCCTGCATGTCAGGACAACCTGCGTAATGAAGTCCCTTAGCTGCGTTTGGCCAAGTCGTTGCAGACCTAGGGATTACATTATTATTGATTAGTTGATCGTCTCGTAGGTGGGCGTGTACTTGTGGTGGATGTTCATTAACTGAGCCGGGATCTATTTAAGAATCAGACCCCTGTCGCTGTGTGTGTATCTCGATGCTGAACACATAGATATACCCTGACCTGCTTAGATAGACATATTCATGATGTATTATGAATGACACCAGGGCCTCAATGAGTAGAGATGTTCAGAAGACTATGTTTACTCAATGGAGCTGGAAGATCACCCCGATGGAGCCTCCATGTACAGCTGTTGGCTCTGTTATTCGGCAGGGCTGTGCTGCCCACTGGCCGCTAACGGCTAACGTCTGCTGGATTTGTTCATCACCATGTAGCATTATCACGGACAAAAAATAGGGTGCCCGGTAGTGTTTAACCATGAGTGTGTAGGACTAGTAGTTCAGATGAATGATATGATACTGTAATATTGGATTGGTGCAATCCTGAGTCCACCTGTGTGGGATGTTGTGGACCCACCTGTCAGCCAATCAAACATGACTATCCGTCTCCATGTCCAGTGGGATCTACATGATCAAAACAGCAGTCGATGCCCAGAAACCGGATCATCATCTCCAGTTCTTCATATATTCATAGGAGGTGTTTACTCCTTAAACCAGCAGCCAGCCCCCCAGCACGGTAAGAAGAGGAGAGGTGGAAGAGTGAGACGGCAGGGTACGCAAAGTCACACCTCTGCCTCCTTGCTTATTCATCCAGAGCTCCGTGTGGAAACCCCATTGGTGGTTTTAATAAAAAGAGGCATCACTCAAACCGAGGCGCTGACGCCTTCTACCACCGTTCTACGTGTTGAGTTGTTTTTTGTTGTTTTCTGTTTGTTGGTCCCGACTTGCCTTTTTCTATCGTTCCTCCTCTGCACCTCCTCCTCTCCTTCTTTCTCTCGACATGAAATGACATCAGACACCTGATGAATATTTCATGACACTTCTTTACCCCAGTGCAAATAATGGATGCTGGAGAGGAAACAAAATCATAAATACATCTCTCTTCATCCTGGAGCTGTACGTCTGTGAATGTGTGAGTGTGTGTGTGTGTTTTCATGCTCAACTGATACTTATACTTCTGCCATCAAGGACATTGTTGGTGGAGATTCATGCATGGAGCAGCAGAGTCCAGTGAACTCTAATCAGGTCAAGACTTGGTGTGTTCTCTCTTTGTTAGTCCCAGATGTCAAACTCCTCGTGGCCCCTAATTCTCGACATGGAGAAGTAATTGGTTGATATCCGCGCTGACAGAAATACAGCTCTAGCTATCGAGTATAATTCCCCCGAGGCCCAGTTCCAGGATCCATTATGTATTATGACCAAATGTAATTCATAGTGAGATGCGCTGTCCATCTGGTGCACCTCTGATAAGAGGTTATTGGTGGCTACCGCTATAGTTTCAGGAATAGAAGAAGAGTTATATTGCTTCCTAAGTCAGGGTCTCACTCTGATTTATTCCAATAAACATTTGATAAACTTAAACTATGCTTAGGCAAGATTATCCAAGCTACACACACCCTAACTAACCTTTCAATAGCATTGTTATTGATTACTCTAACTTGCGGTAAACTGAACAAGCATTCAGTTGCACTCACGCATTTCCGTGTCCCGGAGGTATTTTGGTGTTCCTTGTATGCTTTGCACAATATTTTTTTATTTATCTGCCTTTTTTTCATCTGAAAGGAGAAGCAATCATCATTTATGTTGTGTTTAGGTATTCGGTGCAGACATTCTGCTCATCGAATATCCACGACATTGGGCTCGGATTTGAGTCATTAGAAAATGAGACATCCAGAGCTTTTATGTCCCGAATTAGCCAAATTAGCTGAATTAGCCGAATTAGCTTGGCTTGAAGGTGATGCTGGCCAGCTTCAACCTGTGTCCTTTGATTCATTGAAGGCAACGCAGAGATGCAGATGAGTGGGCAAGATCCTTATTTAGAAATGCTGCTATCTCATTCTGTAACGCCCTGTTCAATTTCTCCTATGTCTCCTCTGTCTTGATTGGTTAATTCCCTTCTCCTGCTCTCAGCCGCTCCTCTGTTTCCTTGATTGGTTAATTCCCTTCACCTGCCCTCAGCCACTCCTCTGTCTCCTTGATTGGTTAATTCCCTTCACCTGCACTCAGACACTCCTCTGTCTCCTTGATTGCATCATGCCGTACACCTGTGTGTTTCCCCCTCTATACTGTGCCAGTCTTTCCCTTGTCTCCTGTCGGTTTGTTGTCTTTTTCTCAGTCTCGTAGTGTCTCTGTTTCGATGTCTCATTCCCAGTCTTGTTCCCATGGTGATTTCTCGTGTTGTTTGTAGTTGCTTTCAAGCCAGAGTTTTTATATTTGACCTTTTTCAAAAGTAGAGTGTTTTTTGTTTCACTCTGCACCTGAGCCTCACGCCCTGACAAACCCGTGACACGATCCCGTGTTCTTCAGCGTGCTGTTCTGTTGTGTTACTGTCTCCATGCAAGTGGTTTCTCAAGATTTCCCCAGCCGCAGTGTTGCAATAGCAAGTCAGAACTCGGAGGCCATTCGGCGAAGCAGCGAACATGTCCTGGCTTTGTGTCCTCGATGGCACCGGATTGATGACCACCGAGGCTCTCGGAGCGCTTTACAAAAGACTTACGTCTGGCTGATTGCAGTGGGGTCCAGTCTGACACGTGAACAATAAAGATGTTAAATACATTTCACTGCAATTGAGTGTCTAGTTCCTCATTGTGCAGGTAACGACAGGACCATTCACACGCACTGCAGGGACCTGTATGCCGTAAATCTATGTGTTGCGCAACAGTATTCTGACTTTCTTCTTCCAGAACCTCCTCTGAGCCATCTTCTGCCCCATTTTATGTTTTTTTATTTATATATATTTACTTTATTGATAATGCACAATATGTTATCAATAACAAGTATTTACATTTTTGGATGTATGTTTCAATTAGATTACAATTGTAAAGAGGAACAAATAAATACCTAAAAAAACAAACAAAGGCAAAACAAAATAACAAAATATAATAATTATATACATTTCTTTACAAAAAATGTACACAATGTGTTAAGACATGTTGAATGTGTATGGGAATTGACAAACATAATGCTTATACAACAATGAAAATCATAATTTCACTAAAAGGCAGGGTGAAAATAGTGACCGTTTACCTTATTTATGTGCTGGTGTTCCTAAATGAATAAGCGAAGCACAGCAGTGCAATATAGAACACTTTTAGTTTGGATCCCTGATATGAAATTAGTTTTATGTACCTGCAAACATGTGAACAGCCAAGAGATCTGCATTCTTTCAGACTTGAATTGGTAATATCAAACTATTTTAGTGAAAAATTTGAGATAAAGATAAAGGAAATGAAAATATTGATTTATGGTAATCAAAAACAAGATATTTTAATGATTACTTTGTCATATTAAATGATTAAATAATTAATTTTTTGAAGATATGCATGAAATAAGTTAAATGAATATGGGTCATTTGGGATCCGTATGGTACTTTCGGAGGGTCGTGATGCAACAATGAATTTTATTTAAAAAAGTACAAAAGGACAAATGAAAATAAGAATGTGTTGTTGTTGTTGTGTATTTTATTCAGTCAATCATTGCAATACAATACAATAGTATTATATATAATATACAAAACAGAAAAACTGAAAAGGTATAGGTAGAAGCAAAAATGCTTATATATTCCTATCCTAAATTATTAGAATCAAATAAATCAGAAAATTAATATAAAATAAAGGAAAATAAGAAAATGAAGAAAACATTATATATATATATATATATATATATAATCCTTTATAAAACAATGAGGATCCAAAACAAGTTAATTGAGGAGTTCTCGGGATTCTGAATGATGAAATTAATTTATTGCAAAGATATATTTACAATTAAACCTCCGCCGGGTCCCTTTTGACCCACGTTGTGTATCAAAGGGTTAAAGTTGTGTGTCTGTGAGCGGACATACGAGCTTTGACGTGAACTACATCAGCGAGTAGACGGCGCTCTAACAGCTTTTTTGATGCCCGCTCCTTTAAAAAAATATATATATCATTAATGCTGATATTTTAAGAAGATCAATGCATTGACTATATTGTTACTGTTTCTCAGACAAAAACATATTTTTTCTCCAACAAATGGGTAGTTTATTCTATGACAGCATGTTATTCCAAGTGTCTCTCCATTTGCTCTTCTCCATCTGACCAGATCAATAGCTAATGGACACTAACACAGAGAGCGGGACACACCTCACACACCACGAGCGACCAATCAGCCGTGCTTTTCAAATCCACTCGATCCAGTGTGATGGAGGTCTTTGGCCTGATTAAGGCAATTATCACCTGGGTTACCTTACTTACCTGTATGCTGAACCCCCCCACACACACAGGTGCCCCAACCACATGGATCACAATCAAATCATAAGGGATGTAGTCTCTTGAAAAGGTATTTACTTTGCTTTAAAAGATAATTTATTTGTGCCGCTGCAATCAGCCCTCAGCTCGTCTCTAAATGGAGGAACTGCCTCCGTTGGAAGCGTTAATTCCTTCTCTGCTGTGTCTTCAAAGCATTTGTTGTCAAAGTGGCTTCCTGTTATGTATGTTTTCCAAGTCTGAAAGAGTAAGAGACACCCACGGCGTCTGCACCACTTCTGATTGGCTCCTGTTATCCAAGCGGACGCATGTGGCGTCGTCGTATCTTTTTGATTGCTCGGCAAAAACTCATCCATATTCCTGTCTGTAATTCACCGGTGAATACAAAGTCATTAATGGATACACCGGGTACAATGAGGACGGGCATTTTTTTCCTTCTTCCTGTTGCAGACTTGACATTAACCCTGCTGATTATCGAGAGCAGGGGTGTCAAACTCATGTTCACCGTGGGCCACATCAGCATCATGGTCGCCCTCTTAAAGGGCCAGATACACTTTATAAACGCATCGAAAATATTGTTAAATAACTTTCTCTGCATTTGATTATTGTTTATTTGAGTGTAGACATATTGCACATAAATAATTGTCTCTAATATTACAACATGAATGAATTTAATTTGAAACCTTCAAAATAAAAGAAGGGACATTTTTCTTAAATCTCTTTAAGAAAAGGTGATCACATGTCTCTCAAGCCATCAGGGGCCACATAAAATGAAATGTTTTCTAATATTACAAAAATAAATCCATTTAATTTGAAACCTTCAAAATAAAAGCACGGGACATTTCTTCAATTTCTTTAAGAAAAGGTGATCTCATGTCTTTCAAGCCGCCAGGGGCCACAAAAAACGATGCGGCGGGCCGGATTCAGCCCGCGGGCCTCGCGTTTGATGCCTGTGATCTAGAGGCAACAAATCTGAGAGAAGGGGAATGGGGGGGGGGGGGGGGGACTACTCTCCGTATACCTGCTTTCTACGAAGGGCCGTAAACACAGACCAGGACACGGCTGTGATGGAGGGGTGAAAAGTCCCCCGCGCCGCCTTGACAAATATCAGGCCAACTCTGCACAATCTCACACACACACACACACACACGCACACACGCACTACACACGCACTGGGCCACCGTGAGGTCCTTACCGTGGGATTTATTCTGCCTCGGCCGTATAAACTGTTTCTTATTTGATCGCCACGCTGGCGCTGCCGGCCCGACGGCGTGCGGCTGGAGAGAAAGACTCGGAGATGTTCACACGCGTGTGTCACCGTGGGATCAGAGCACCAGGATAAAGTCTGTTCTGCAAAATAAAAAACGGATTAATAATACTATCAGAATCAGAATCAGCTTTATTGGTTACACATACAGTGGGTACGGAAAGTATTCAGACTGAATACTTAGTGTTGTGCACCGACAGATATGCTAGAGAGGTTCAGGTCATTTATGTTCGCTTTCTCTCATTCCAGGCTTCCTGATTGTTTTCACCTGTCATCACACCTGTCTCCTATGCTCATCAGTGTCAGCCCCGCCCCTGATTGGTCCCACCTGTGTCTTGTTACCATGTGCTTAAATTCCCCTGTCTCCCAGTGTTCCTTGTCAGTTCGTCTGGTCTTTTGCCATGATCAGGTCGGGTTATGTTGTGCTCTTGAAAAGTTTTGATCCTCACTACGTGAGCGCTTTCATTGTTCACTGCAGAACCGAAAAATAAAGTACTTACAAATACTTTATCTCTGTCTCCCGGTCGTGCAATTGGGTCCTACTTCCTAAGTGTCTGAGAACGTAACAGAACGAACTGACCACATTATGGACCCAGCCGACCCAAGAACGCTTCGCCACCGCCTGGTACAGGGCGGCGATTTTTTTCATCACGAGGAAAACTGGACAAAGTCAGCCGGAAATACAAGAGCTGAGAGGACACCAGGCCGGGTTCAGGAAGAATTATCTACACAGATGCAACAACTGGTTGCCCAAATGAATAATTTTTCACTCATCAACAGACTGCTCCTCCGGTGACGTCATCCACAGCTGAGAATTTGCCTGTCAATACTCCAGCTGACGACCCAGGTCAGGCTGTTTCCTCCTGTTACGGCTGGCTCTTCCGGAGAGATTTTCCGGAGACTTGCAGAGCCTTTCTGGTACAGTGTGATCTGCATTTTCAACACAACCCAGCAGCCTTTTTATCTGAGCATGGTAAAGTGGCGTTTATTGTGTCTCAGTTAACGGGAAGAGCTGCAGCCTGGGCTACTGCAGAATGGTCTAGAGACACCGAACTATGTTACTCATTGGCCGATTTCATAGAGACTATGAGGCGCATTTTGACCACTCATCGCCTGCTACGGAGGCCAGCAGAAGACTGTTTCAAATACGCAGCTCAACCGTCAGGTGGTTGATTATGCCATCGAGTTTACAGCAGCAGCGGACAGCGGATGGAATGTTCCGGCTCTTCGACGCCTTCATGACAGGACTTTCGAACCGATAAGGACCAGCTGGCTCCACTGGAGACACCCGGATCTGGAATCCTCATCGCTGGCCATCCGGATCGATAACCGCTCGAAAGAGAGGGGAGCGCGCGCGACCGAGATGTTATTCCCAGCTTCCAGAATTCGCCTCGAGGGTCGCGGCGCAGCGGAGGATTTCCAACTCATGTTACCGGACCATCTGAGGACTACACTTCCAATGACTCTGAACCCATGCAGCTTGGAAGAACCAGGCTTTCTCTGGAGGAGAGGCAGCGCCGTCTGGGAGCCGTCTGGAGGTTGCTGTTTCTACTGCGCCAGCCGGTCATCAACTCGCTTCATGCCCGGGAAAAGATCGTGCTCACCAGTCAAAAGGAGGCGCTGGTGAGCAAGTTTCCCGAGACTTCCTCCTCGACCTGTTACTCAGGTAGACATTTGTATTAACAATCAGACCATTGACCAGGGTGTGTTAATAGACTCAGGGGCTGACGAAAGCCTTATAGACTGGGGCCTAGTCAAACAGCTAAAAATAAAAACTGTCCCAATTCTCATCCTGTTAGTGCCAGTGCCTTAGACGGCCGCTTGTTGTTCACAGTTACCCATTGCACTGAGCCCATACAGATTACTATAAATAAGGACCATACCGAGAGCATGCAATTTCATATTTTTGAGTCGACTCAGCACCCGATTATTTTGGGGTTTTTGGTTGAAGATCCACAATCCTCACATAGACTGGCCTTCAGGAAAGTTAAGGAATGGGGAGAGGATTGTAAAGGCAGGTGTAAACTCGCAACCTGTTAATGCACCAACAGACTCTAGTAGGATCATTATAGATCACCCTGACTATCCTGATCTACACAAGGTACCTTCCTGTTACCATGATTTAACAAGTCTAAAGCCTTGTCGCTACCTCCTCACCGAGATTTTGACTGTCCCATTGATCTCTTTACGGAGCCCCCATTCCCAAGAGGAGACTTTACTCGATTTCGAGACCTGAGAGAACAGCAATGGATGAATACATCTCCTCTTCACTCAAATCAGGGATTATCCGTCCTTCATCGTCTCCAGCCGGAGCGGGATTTTTTTTTGTGGGAAAGAAAGACGGGTCTCTGAGACCTTGCATAGACTACAGTCCACTAAATGACATTACGGTGAAGAACCGCTATCCTCTGCCACTCATGTCATCTGCTTTTGAACTGCTTCAAACGGCCAAGATATTCACCAAGTTGGATTTAAGAAATGCATATCACTTGGTTAGAATAAAACAAGGATGAGTGGAAGACTGGATTCAACACTCAGAATGGTCACTATGAGTACTTGGTAATGCCTTTTGGACTGTGCAATGCACCGGCTGTTTTTCAAGCTTTTGTGAATGAGGTTTTGTGGGAATTCTTGAATATTTCAGTGTTTGTGTATCTGGATGACATACTGATTTTCTCCCCAGACGCTAAATCTCATGTTAACCATGTCCGCCAAGTTTTGCAGAAACTACTGGATAATCAGCTATATGTCAAGGCAGAGAAGTGCGAGTTCCACACAGAAGAGGTGTCTTTCTTAGGATACATAGTCTCACCTAATCATATCCAAATGGATCCTGCGAAAGTCAGTGCAGTATCCCAGTGGCCCACACCAGACTCCAGGAAAAAGGTTCAGCAGTTCCTAGGATTTGCTAACTTCTATAGGAAGTTTATTAGGAATTTCAGTTCTGTTGCTGCTCCTCTGCATGTTCTGACTTCTCCTAAGGTTCCTTCAAGTGGACCCCAGGCGGATCTTGCTTTCAAACTTCTCAGAGATAGATTCACATCAGCTCCCATACTCACCATTCCAGATCCCCAGCGCCAGTTTATGGTCGAGGTGGATGCTTCCAATGAGGGAATTGGAGGAGTACTGTCTCAACGTTCTGCAGAAGACAACAAGATGCATCCATGTGCTTACCTGTCGCGGAAGTTGACAACGGCAGAGCGGAATTATGACGTGGGAAACAAGGAATTGTTAGCTGTAAAAGCTGCCCTCGAGGAATGGAGACACTGGCTGGAGGGTGCAGAGCAACCGTTTTAGTCTGGACAGATCACAAGAATCTAGAATATATAAGAAAGGCTAAGCCCTCAACTCCCCCCAGGCCAGGTGGACACTTTTCTTTAGTAGATTCAACTTCACACTCTCTTTTCGTCTGGTCTCAGAATCAAAACCCGATGCTTTGTCTCGCCTTTACGATCCCGAACCACTTGCGGTAGAGCCCAAGACCATCCTTCCACTTAACCGGGTGATCGGAGCCTTTTCCTGGCAAGTGGAGTCAGACGTTAAAGAGGCAAATGTCATGAATCCAGCGCCTAGCGAGTGTCCCAACAATCTGCTGTTTGTTCCTGAGGCTCTTCACCCAAGGTCATCCACTGGGCTCACTCATCTGTGCTTTCGTCCATCCCGGAGTAAGAACAATGTTCAGGATTCAACAACGTTTCTGGTGCATCCATGAAGAAAAATGTGGCCGAGTATGTATGTGCTTGTCCGGTGTGCGCGTAATAAGACCTCATCTCAAGTTAAGATGGGCTTGCTCCAGCGCCGCCGATTCATCGCCCCCTTGGTCACACATTTCGATGGATTTTGTGACAGGATTTTCATCCAGAGGCAAGACTACGGTTCTAACAGTGGTTGATCGATTTTCAAAATGGCTCACTTCATCCCATTGACCAAGCTTCCTCTGCCAAAGTCACCGCACGAGAGGTCATGATGAATCACGTATTCAGGATCCATGGATTCCCTAATGACATTGTTTCCGACAGGGGTCCACAATTCATTTCCGCCTTCTGGAAAGAGTTTTGTCGACTCATAGGTGCCACCGTCAGCCTGTCATCAGGATATCACCCTCAGTCAAATGGACAGTCGGAGCGACTGAACCAAGAACTAGAGACTACGCCACGTTGTCGCTACGTTGTCTCTGAACCAGACCACCTCATGGGTCGAGGTTGCCCACAATACCCTTCCCACGGCGCACAGGTCTCTCTCCATTCCATTGTGTCAATGGTTTCCAGCCTCCTTTTTTCTAACAACGACGAAGAGATGATGATTCCATCGGCACATCCCATGATCAGACGTCGTCGCAGAGTTTGGGCTGGTGTCACCAGTCTCTTCTCCAGTTCAGCTCGGATGAAGGCTGTTGCGGACGTTCATCGCGGGGTCGCTCCCTCCACAGTCCAGGCCAAAAGGTTTGGCTCTCTACCAAAGACTTACCACTCCATGTCGCCTCAAAGAAACTGGCTCCGAGATTTGTGTCCCGCTCCAGTGTCCAGAGTCATCAACCCGGCGTACAAGGTCCGTAAGCTACTGGAGGTCCGTAATAGGGAGGGCAAGCAATTCTGTAGACTGGAAGGGTTACGGTCCTGAGGCTAGAAGCTGGATAGCTGCTTCATTTATCGTAGACAAGACTCTTATCCACGACTTTTACAATCAGCCTGGGCCATCAGGAGTTGGCCCTAGAGGGGGTACTGTTGTGCACCGACAGATATGCTAGAGAGGTTCAGGTCATTTATGTTCGCTTTCTCTCATTCCAGGCTTCCTGATTGTTTTCACCTGTCATCACACCTGTCTCCTATGCTCATCAGTGTCAGCCCGCCCTGATTGGTCCCACCTGTGTCTTGTTACCATGTGCTTAAATTCCCTGTCTCCCAGTGTTCCTTGTCAGTTCGTCTGGTCTTTTGCATGATCAGTCGTCGGGTTATGTGTGCTTGAAAAAAGTTTTGATCCTCACTACGTGAGCTTTCATTTTGTTCACTGCAGAACCGAAAAATAAAGTACTTACAAATACTTTATCTCTGTCTCCCGGGTCGTGCAATTGGGTCCTACTTCCTAAGTGTCTGAGATCGTAACACTTAGGACCATGTGATATTTCAGTTTTTCTTTTGTTTTAAATTTGCAAACATTTCTACATTATGTTTTTGTTCTGTCCAGATGTGGTGCTGAGTGACATTAATGAGAAATAAAATCAACTTTTTTGATTTTAGCAAATGGCTGCAATGAAACAAAGAATTTGACTCGGGTTACGCTCTCGTCGTACACGCATTAAAATACAAAATAACAGGATGGATATTTTTTTTAAAAGACATTGAAGACAACAGAAGAGCAACACGTACGTACAATATAAAAACAACAACAGCGACAATGAGTTGGGGATGTTCGTGAGGTCCTGCACATGGATGTGTCTGATTAAGTGTTCCTGTGATCAGTGCACCTCGTCTTATACATTCCCAAAAACACAACAGCAACTCACTGGATTCCTCGAATTGTATTGATTTTTTTTTCGAATATTGTTGGAATTTCATGATGATTCCGAATAGATGGATCAATGAACAGCATCATAGAGGAGAGCACTCTGCATTGAGGATGTACCCTCTGAGTGTACGCCCCCCCCCCACACACACACACACACACACACAGCCCTACTTTGTGACTGCACGCACACACAGATAAGGGCAATCGCCTCAAGTGTGTAGTCGCTTTTAAAAAAAGAAAATATTCCACAGTGAAATTACAAGATGATCCTCCCGCGTTGGTGTTATCCGCCATGACGCGCTTCAGCTGCATGATGGGATGGAACGCAACCATCGTGGAGCTGATGCTACAACACAGTCTCACCTGCCTGAACACACACACACACACACACAGGTACTACTCCCCGCTAGCCACTTCTTCCCGGGAACAGATGGTCGCTGCCACACACACACACATGCACTATGCGTACGCGTACACCGGAGACTGAGCGACGGTAATGGAACTGTCCGTCAAGTCAAATCGGGGACGAGCGTGGACCGTTTCCATGTCTTCCTGCGGCAGAGTAACGGCAATGCACCGTGGAGTCTCAGCCACTCGGTACTTAAGGACATTCCGGAATATTTTAGGGCTTTCTAGGGCTCCACAAGCAAGTATACCAGTTATTTAACTGGTATTTTATGTACAATATCCACACGTGTCGGTGTGAGAAACTGCAACTGGACAGCCACGCTTACTTTAACCCTCGTTGAACCAACAATGGGACCTTTTGGGGTTAAGTTATAACTATAATCGCCTTATTTCAAGAATATTGCATTGTATGCGGAATTTAAGCAAACTTTCCTACATATTGAGAAAACAATTCTTATATAGTGTCTAATTGTTTTAGTGTAGCTTTACTGATTTTAAGATATATTGCCTGCTAATAGCCTTATTGCAGGATGACGGTACTTGCATTTGACGAATTTAAGCACATTTTCCTACATATTGAGGAAGTCATTCTTAAATGGTAACTTGTTTTTCACACTAGTTTTAAGATATTTTGGGGTTCTTCAAGGCTGGATACTTTTACTTGTTTTAAGAAATCTTGGTAAGTCACATGTTCCTGTTCTGTTGGCAGATAATTTGGCTTATTTAAACTAATATTTCCCTCATTTTATTATTTGTTTTCTTGTTTTTGGAAGCTGAATTTATTGCAGTGTATTTCCAGATGTAATGAAAACACTAGCTGGATGACAAGGTGAATAAAATAGGGCCGTTAAAAAAATTCCATGATTTCTCTAAATGCATATTGTGGATATATCTGTTTCTATTTGTGAGTATTCTGTGTGTGTGTGTGTGTGTGTGTGTGTGTGTGTGTGTGTGTGTGTGTGTACCCATGCTCCTACATGTAGAAAGCAACGGGTTATAAATCACTGTCTCCGCGTGTGAGCACATGTTTGTGTTTCCCTCGCCTTCCTCGGCACTCGGAGCGGACGGCGGTCGTTATTTACAACGCCGTCCGCTCGCCGCCGTGCGTTGTCGACATGCCGGCTGGCGGCTGCCACGAGGTGGTAAAATCGCTCCGACGCCATGCGGCGAGAACCTGGTAGATAAGCACACGCGGTAAATAACTGTCCTCTGTGTGTGTGTGTGTGTGTCACAGATAAATACATATAAACGGATACCCACGGGGTCATGGATGGGGTCTTCTTCACTGCGTGGAATTTGCAATGTATATCTGAGAAAGCACTCAGGCTCACACTGAGTGTAGAGCGTTTCATCATCATGTAATTACTGTGTAACAACCGTCATGGCGACGCCCTGCATCGTCTCTTTTTAACTGTGGAGCACCTGCTTGGAGCTGCAGCGCTGGAACCACAGAGATCACCTCTAGTCAATTCAGTGGAGTTTATTTTGTATAGCTCTGAATTACAGATTATCTGTACACATACGACCCCCCTGACCTTTGACCTCACATCGGATCAGGAAAAACTCACAAAAAATATATAAAAAGAAAAAAGAAAGAAAGGGCTATCTTATCCCGGTGCACGGCTTTAAGCACAATTCAACAATATATATAATTCTATCATAATTTAATACATTCCCTTATATAATATCTGAAGATGTATGAGGGGGGTGGGCGTCGCCAACAGTGGGAGGGGGGTACATTAACAGTATGTATGTGTGTGTGTATGAGGTATGCAGGTATGTGCATATATATGTTCCCGTTTGTCGTGAATATGATGACGTCATCTTCTCCATATTCGAAATGTTTATAGTGATGTCCATCTACGTCTTCAGAAAAGTCTTTTTTTGGACACATTTTAAGCAGATGTTTTGAACGTAACCATCCCCTCACACACATCCGTCATAGTGGCACGTTGAGACCCCCGAGGCGTGGACCAGATCTGGCCTGCAGCACTGCGTAAATGTGTGTGCGTGTGCGTGTGCGTGTGTGTGTGTGTGTGTGCTCTGCAAGAAGTTCGAGGTATAACCGAGTAGATAAGGGAACCCCGCTGAGGTGGCGTGGTGGTTTGTTGAGCTTCAAACCTTCGCCACTCACCACGCTCTCTCTCTCTTTGTCTCTTCTCCTCTTCCTCTTCACACACAGCCCCCCCCCCCCCCCCATTCTTTTTTTTCCCGGGGGGCTGTGTGACGCCGTGAATGACAACTAGGCGCTCTTTGGAGTGGATGTCGGCAGAGTGGCCTGGCTGAGGGAGATAAGGAGAGCAATCCGCACACACACGCCCCCACACACACACACATGCATATTGTCACTACACAAAACAACAACAAAAGAACACAGAGACCTTCAAAACACAAAATCCTAGAGAAATAACTTCTATCATTATGGGAATGTTGTTGTAATGTGTGGGGTGTGTATATCGGCACGCCGCTCACATGGTGGTCAGAGTTATATTATCAGCTGGCGCTAGACAGCAATCCACTGGAGGTGACATCATCGACTTGGATTTGCTGCTAATCAGGACTGTCCCAAATACCATTTTTGTTGGGGTACCGGAGCTCCGGTCGTAATCAAAAGTGGATAGTTGATGTCTCAATAATGATGCAAGGCTTTTTTGGCAGTGCCCATCCAGATGGATTATATATATATTTTTTTTAATTTATATTTATTTAGATGTGTAATTTTATTTTTTTATTTAAAGATATTTATATATATTATTTAAAGATATATATATATATATATATATAAATGTCATTAAAATGTATAAAGCATACCCGGTTACTCAGGGTGACGCGCTCACACAGACATACAGTCATATTCTCCTCCCCTGCCTGGGGGGGGAATGACGGTGGCAGATGGCGCCTGTTCAGAACTGCCGGGTACCCAGATCTGTTTGGTTGGAGCCTCCCCCACCCCCCCCCCCCCGAGAGGCGCCGTTGATCATAGAAATGGCATGGAGATGACACTGAGCACTCTCTCTCTCTCTCCCCTCCCCCCCCCCCCTCCCCTAAATGCAGAGGAGTCGGCAGACACTTAATGTGCAGGAAAAGGTGGGGAGGGTGGAGTCAGTACGGGAGGTGAATGGTTTGATGGAGGCGGAGTCTGGGGGGAATCGCTATGCAGATGATGAAATGCTACCACCTTGTTAACTAAAAACAACACACACACACACACACACAAAATAAAGGGTTGGATTGCCAGTGATAAGCTTCGGCTACAAAACCCACCGTGATTGATTTCTGTGTTTCTGAGGCGGCTCTAATGATATACGCTTTTGTTACTGACACTGATGAAATAGTCAGAACCAGTTATTGATCGGGCTGCCTGACTCTTTTCTCAATGCAGATCCATTCCGCCAGAGCTGGTATCAATCTTTATCAAGGTTCCAGGTGCCTTATTTAACCAAACAATTCGTTTTAATTACAGGAGCTTATGTGGGAATACTTTGATCTAGATTCAAGACGCCAGGTTTTATTTGCCATTTGAGTCGAGACTAGCAGTCCAGACCCGTTGGAGATCTAGTGCAGGGCTCTCTGAGGCAACAGTTTAGAAATAACACTATGATAAGACGGGAAAAAATACAAAATATAGAAGAAAACACGACGCAGAAGGTGGTATTATGTAGATAATATGCGATGATACGTAAGGTACTGTCTTCAAAATGAATATTGTGTGTCCATGTTATTCATCAAGAGGAAACACAGCACGCCCGTCTGGGAATTGTATTTATTTTTAATCTGTTAATGTCACATTTATGGAAACATGTGGCAGTCCACACACATTTATGTTAATATATATATATATATATATATGTTTAAAATTATTTTAAAATCCTTTTTTAAAAAGTCGTTATTTAATAAATATTCAATTTAATATAATATATTAGAGTAGATTAGATAATCCTTTATTAGTCCCACAGTGGGGAGATTGCAGGATCACAGCAGTGGGACGTTAGAGCATTAATAAAAGATAACAAATAAAACACAATACTAAACACTAAATACTAAAATACTAAATACTAAAATACTAAATACTAAAACTAAATATAGAGAAACAAAATAGATGCACAAGGCAGTGAATGTTCAGCATGAATATAAATTCATGAAATTAGTTGTATATATTCTAAATCAGACACTGATGGCCAGCGCTGTGTGGTACATACGTGGCTGTGAACATATTTGGGGGGGGGGGGGGGTACATTACTGAAAAAAGGTTGCACTGCAGTAGAGCATAACAATCAAGGCATTGTTGGCTTTAAAATTATTACTTTCATGTTCCACAACCACCTGGTGCCCTAGTGGCTGGTTGGTGCTACTGACCGTCACCACTCGCTGCCGGATCGCGAGTCCTTCAGTCGGCGCCTCGGACTCTGCACTGCTCGTGGTCGTGGTTCTGCAGATTGGATGTGAGGATGCTGCTGCGTGTCTGATTATTGTCTGAGTCTCTCTCTGCAACGTGGCCAGCAGAGACAGAGAGACATCCATGGTCCTTTGGGAAAACTGCTTCCTGTTTCAAAGCTCCCCCCTTTCCTGGTCCGGTGGAGCTCTTTTCTCTGAGACACACTATATAATTGCATATAATTTGATTCAGTAGTTCAGTGACCTTGTGTTCAGTTGGCAAGCCGGACAAAGAGAGGCCATCTTGGTTAATCTTCACACGATGTACGTTCTCGGCTTCAGAGATACGAGGCGATCCAGACGTTAGTCTGATCCCCGGCGTCCTAAAGGTCAGAACAGCGGTGTTTATCTAGTCCTGACACGGCGGCGTACACGTCTATTTAACACATGCTAACGCTATCACTCTGGTGGATCATCAGAATCAATCTTTTTGTGTGATACTGTGAGATGATAATAAGTTATATGAGCAATGGAGGGCCACAGGGGAGTCGAGTTCTTTGAGCGCGGAGCCGCCACATTAGCATTCACAGAGTATCACGGATTAAAGCGCTAATCCTCAGGACGCTTGTTTTTCCTTCACTTAGCTGCTTTTTCTTTCTTCAGATTGTTGCGATATCTTTGGTGCTAACCAGTCACGGCTTTGGTGTTTTGTTACACCTCGCTGCTCGGAGTCTGATCCCGTTTCAAAGAGGCGCTGCCGAGACGTCTTCGTCTACCTCGTTCTTTTTTTTAATATCCGTGTTTCTCAGTCACAGTGAGGCTCACGTCTCCTGCAGCTGTAACATGTACGGTCCAAAAGCTAACGGAGCCAACCCGACTTTCATTTACAGGTTTATTTATTGATTTTTGTACCCGGCTAGTATCCATTACAAAGCCAAACTACTGCAATGGGAAATAAACCCATTACAAGCAGCTTCCTTTTTTGATAAGTGTCTTATCTGAGCTCTTCGACTTGTAAACTGGCGACCAAGTAATGACCCCCCCCCCCCCCCCCATGACACAGTGAGGCACAAAGGCAGCGTATTCAGGAGACACTAATCCAGTTTCTGGGCCCCTTGGTGTGGGTGGGTGGGTGGGCGGGGGGGGGGGGGTCGAGCTGATCCAGCGGCGACTGGTATTCAGCCTGCAGTGGATGGAGGGGATTCAATTCAATTCAATTCAGTTCATTTGTATAGCCCAATTTCACAAATTACAAATTTGTCTCGGAGTGCTTTACAATCTGTACACATAGACATCCTTGCCCCAAAACCTCACATCGGATCAGGAAAAACTCCCAAATAACCCTTCAGGGGGAAAAAAAGGGAAGAAACCTTCAGGAGAGCAACAGAGGAGGATCCCTCTCCAGGATGGACAGATGCAATATATGTCATGTGTACAGAAGGACAGATTTAGAGTTTAAATACATTCAATGAATGTGACAGAGTGTATGAATAGTTCATGAGGGCATGGGGATGCCAAATAGCTGGTGACTCATGATGCACCGAGCCTTTTCTGATGTATCGCCAGGCAGTGGAGGGTGGAGGAGGAGGGTGGGATCGTAGAGCTACCCACGAACCCGCCGAGCAGCCTGCAGCTCTACGCCTCCCATCTTGTCCTTGTCGGAGGGGAGAAATAATGCAAAGGACGCACAAAAATAGCCCTGAGAACAGATTGAGTGGTTTCCTTAAAGAGCCGGCGCTGGGCTCGTGGTCGGAGTTGAAGGTGGAGTAGTGACCGATGGGATCGGTGGAGCCGAAGCACAACAGCACGTGACCGATGGAGCGACCCTCCACCGTATGAGCGCTCGCCAGAACAACGGTGGTGGTGAGGGTTCGGGCTGCAGTATTCTATTCGGTGCGACTCGCATTTCGATTTCTTTTTGGGTTTAGCAATGTAATAAGATGCTAATTATTGCAGGTCTTGCTCCTTCCACTCATCTGCACTTCATCAGTGTTGCTGAGTATTCTGATAAATGCTTCAAGTTAAACATTACGGCGTGCTAATGTGGACTTAATGAGTCTACAGGAGTCCTGACTCCATAAAAAGGATTTAAGAGAATGTTGCCGCTATGGGAAGACATATTAAAGGTCCGTTACCCTGTACCTGCCACGTCTGCTGAGTTTACACCTCCAGGCTATGGACCAGGAGACACTATGTGTGTGTATATATCTATGTATATATATATGTATATACATATGTATATGTGTATATATATATATGTATATATGAATATACATATGTATATGTATATATATGTATTAATGATTCAACTGTACCCTTAACTTAATGACTGAATTATCTCATTCAGCTGTACAAACCTATTCACATGCAAATCCCCCTTGACTCAACAGAGCGGGACGTTATGTATTTGGATATTTAACGTAATACAAACACACAATGGAAATCCTAATTACTTGCCGCTAAAAGATACCCCGACGGGTGGAAGTGACCTCCGGAGTGATGCTGGGTAAAAAAAGAAGAAGAGGGTGGACAAAAGACAAAGAGATGACGGAAGTTTAAACAAAAGACATTATGAATATATTAGTGCTGTGAAAAATAACGCGTTAACTCAGTTAATTCAATTTCAGGTTTAACTAGTTTAGTTTTTTTACCGCATTTAACGCATGTGCAGAATGAGCTTCCAATCCGTCTGTTGTTGGTCGTCTCGAACCAGCAGCATGTCATTCTGTCTCTAGTGTCGCGTTAACACGACTCCGATCTCCGTCTTAACTCACGCACTCCCGCCACACATTGTATTTCTCACGCTGAAAAAAACTCTCGGCTCTTTAATGTTTTAATGCAGGGGTGCTCAATATGTCGATCGCGGTCGCCGCAGAGCTTCGATGCCTTCGATGCCGGCGCGCGCATCGCTCTGTCATGAGCCGAGAATTGTTGACGGGGGGTAGACGAAAATTACAGGGTGACGGGTGGAGATTTCCCCCTGTTATAATAGGAGGGGAAACACTGGAGTTGATAAGCGTGTCTTCTTGTCTGATCAATACGCAACTGTGAGGTGCGCGAATGGACCGAGCGGCCAGCTGCTGATCACTCACTCAACGAATAGATGGTGCGCGCGCATCGCGCCCCAAATTTTTTTGGGAGCACCGAAGACCCATTTTGACCCAGGAAAAACCCTGAATGTATATATGGGATTAATCATGATTAATCCACAGAAACCTGTGATTAACCTGATTAAAAATTGTAATCGTTTCACAGCCCTAGAATATATATATATATATATATATATATATACTTTTTTTATTTTCTTTATTTTTTTCCTTTATTTTAAATTAATTTTCAGATTTATTTGATTATAATAATTTAGGATAGGTATATATTCGCATTTTTTGCTTCTACCTTTACCTTTTCAGTCTTTGTTTTGTATATTATATAGAATAATATTGTATTTTATTATAATGATTGACTGAATAAAATACACAACAACAACAATACATGAGAATGCCAGAGGAAGAAAGACAAATGCAGCGGGAGAACGTGAATACACCAGTACGGCCATCGTCATGGTAGAACAGCTACTGGAGCCAGTTGCTATGCCAACAAGGGTCGATCTGAAACATCTCGTGCATTTATCCACAAAAGGCCTTAAAAGTGGAGAGAGAGAGAGAGAGAGAGAGCAATTCCCGGACATTGAGAAACAAGAATAAGAAATTGATTTGCGTCAGTTATTTTTCGGTCTCCGGGCCGACCAGAAGTTATTTCTGGTAAATATAGCCGACACTTCAAGGTGGAGCCACATCGCTAACGGAGGAATTATTAATGCAGGCAGTGACTGGCCGTTACGCAGTTCCATGCAGGTTGGCTGACGGGCAGAAATATGGATTGTGCTCTCGGGGAGTTAAATGATCCTAGTGACGGAGAGTCGTGTTCACTGCAGCTCCCCTTATTCAAAGACACCAGACACTCCACGAGCCCCCCACCTCCGGCACTCATTGTTCTTTAAAGTTTTGTATTAATATTGTGTACTACTTCACACACACACACTTGATGTTTCCTTCGTGTCTCCTTCGTGGTGTTTCCTCGGCGCCTGTCATACGTGAAGCTCCACTCCAGGCGGAGCCGGCGTCTCCTCTTTGTGTTTAACGTCAATGAAATATTAATTTACAGGGTATCAGTGGCGTTTCATTTTCTTCGTGATCGTCTCTCTCTCTCTCTGTTGCTCTCTCTGTCTCTCGCTCTCTCTGTTGCTCTCCCTCTCTCTTAATTTTCTTCGTGATCTCTCTCTTTCTCTCTATCTGTCTGTGTCTCTCTCTCTCTATCTCTTTGTCTGTCTGTCCGTCTCTCTCTTTATTTTCTTCATGCTCTTTCTCTCTCTCTCTCCCCCCCCCCCCCCCTCTCTCTCTCTCTCCAGAGCCCTTGTGTTTGACTAAGCAGAGGACTTCTCGCTCGCCGGTATTTGTTCAGTTTGCCTAATTAGAGCTCGGCGAGATGAAAGCAAGCAGCGGGGGATTTTTTTTTTTTGGCGGCCGAAACGAAACAAGATGTTTTGTCTCCGGGAAAAAGAAACTTGAGATTTGTTTCCTTAATTAAGGGTTGAGGTCTTCTACTTTCTGGCATTGAAAGAGATGGCTTGACAACATACATTGGGCAAGACTCTATTTCAGACCACTTATTCCTATATTCAGTATTATTCCTATATTCAGTATTATTCCTTTTTTCAGTAGTATTCCTATGTTCAGTATTCTATATTCAGTATTATTCCTATATTCAGTATTATTCTATATTCAGTATTATTCCTATATTCAGTAGTATTCCTATATTCAGTAGTATTCCTATATTCAGTATTATTCCTATATTCACTATTATTCCTATATTCACTATTATTCCTATATTCACGATGTCTCTGACCTTTTCCATGAACTAAGACTAAGCCATGTTCATGCTGTTGTGACTGAGGAGGATGAACCCGTTGGGATTCAACAATCCCAGTTAACTCAAGCTGCTTACCCCCCCCCCCCACACACACACAAAAAGCATCCCAGCATTAGAAACTATGCTCATGAATTATGAATACATTTGTTCCACAATTTCCATAAATTTAGGCGTACTTATCCAACTCTCTCTCTCAGCCGACAGAACTTCCAGGAGCTGCCGACTCCCCGGTCTAATGGTGTTTACCCGATGCCAATGAGCTAAATGTAGTTAGTGCATCGTCTCAGTTGGAAGACATTAATTCTCCATTATGGGATGTTTTTGTAGTTACCTGCTGAGACCCACCCCCTGACACCAGGCAGGAAGTTGGCCTGACGGGATGCCGCAATTCCGGGAAAAGTCATTAAGGTTTTTTTTCGTTTTCCCTTCCACGAAACTAACAGATCGCCGGCGTGCCGTCGGCGGAGGGGAACAGGACGTGTGCTCTGAACGCCGGCTGAAGGAGAACATTGTCAAAATGAAACATTAAACATCGACAAGTGCTCAAGGCGAGACGCTGCTCTACACTCACATCCCCGTCCATTACTTTGGCTCCACTTGAGCTGAGCTCAGGGGGGGGGGGGAAGTTGTTTTTACTGTTAGTTTATACATATATGTGTATGTATGTATACATATGTATATATATGTACAGTATATATATATGTATATATATATACATATATACACACACATAGATATACATATATATCAATCATATAACTTATTATTACCTAATAGTCTTATGATTGACATTTTTAAAACAATTCATAACCTGTAAGCCTAAATAAGTATATTTATTATTTTTGTAAAACGGTTGAATGTTATGCCCCAATTTATTTTTAAATGCTCCTGGATTTCAATCAGTTGGGGAAAAAATGGCCCCCTAAATAATATGTAAATGTCCTCCGCTGCCAGAGCTGCACATTGAGGACAGGGACTTGAAGGAGCGCCTGTGGCGTTGAGGAGGTGGTGTGTGTGTGTGGGTGTGGGTGTGTGTGTGTGGAGCTTTTTGGATGGTCTTCCATGTGCTAATCTGCTAATCGGCCCACTTGAGGACCGGCTTCCTTTCTTTCCTCCGTGCTGCTCTACTCTCCCAACTGATGTTGCAATTACAGCTTCCAACATCCTGAGGAAATAAGAAAAATAAAAAAGCACCGTAATCGGACGGCGTGCGTTTTCCGTTGCCCACTCCCCACTTTGAGCTCCCCTAATGAGTCGAGTCCAGGAGCGGCAATCACAGGCATTCATTCCACCAGAGTGACTGTTGAAAGATGGCGGGCGGGGGGGGGAGGGGGTTCTCGGTGGCTGCATCGGCAGCGCTGGCGGTCGTAGATTAGGAAGAGGAGAGGACGGACGGATGCTCTGACATACTCCGGGAGGACGGAGGATTAGTTTTGACCTCATGAATGAAAAGGGAAATGGAGGTCAGACAAAGAAATGGATTTTTAAAAATTTTTTTTGCAGGATGGACCCAAAAATGGTTCCGCCGGTCGAGACAAGCCCCATATATGGTCACTTGAAAAATATACAAACAATAGAAGGATATGATGTCGAAGATATACTCGTGAGGACACGAGGATGCTATGTTCCTTGTGAAGACATAAGGATGCTAGTTTCCTCGTGAGGATGCTAGGTTCCTCGTGAAGACATGAGGATGCTAGTTTCCTTGTGAAGACATAAGGATGCTAGTTTCCTCGTGAGGATGCTAGGTTCCTTGTGAGGACACAAGGATGCTAGGTTCCTCATGAGGACATGAGGAAGCTAGTTTCCTCGTGAGGATGCTAGGTTCCTTGTGAGGACACAAGGATGCTAGGTTCCTTGTGAGGACACAAGGATGCTAGGTTCCTCATGAGGACATGAGGATGCTAGTTTCCTCGTGAGGATGCTAGGTTCCTCGTGAAGACATGAGGATGCTAGGTTCCTCGTGAGGATGCTAGGTTCCTCATGAGGACATGATAATGCTAGGTTCCTCGTGAGGATGCTAGGTTCCTCATGAGGACATGAGGAAGCTAGTTTCCTCGTGAGGATGCTAGGTTCCTTGTGAGGACACAAGGATGCTAGGTTCCTCATGAGGACACAAGGATGCTAGGTTCCTCATGAGGACATGAGGAAGCTAGTTTCCTCGTGAGGATGCTAGGTTCCTTGTGAGGACACAAGGATGCTAGGTTCCTTGTGAGGACACAAGGATGCTAGGTTCCTCATGAGGACATGAGGATGCTAGTTTCCTCGTGAGGATGCTAGGTTCCTCGTGAAGACATGAGGATGCTAGTTTCCTCGTGAGGATGCTAGGTTCCTCGTGAAGACATGAGGATGCTAGTTTCCTCGTGAGGATGCTAGGTTCCTCGTGAAGACATGAGGATGCTAGGTTCCTCGTGAGGATGCTAGGTTCCTCATGAGGACACGAGGATACCATCAGCATCCCGTCCGTGTTCGAGCTCCAACGCCTAAAAACATGAGATTTTCAAACTTTTACGACCCGGCATACGGAGGAGCTGATTTATTTATGGACTGTTTAATTAAGACGGAGCGGCAACCGCTCAGATCTCTAAAGCCTCGCCAATTTTCAAGCCCCGATTTATTTATCCAGACGTATCCCATGACGTGTTAGCGGCGTTTTAATGAACAAAATGTGCGAGTCAAAGCGATTCACTGAGCGTTAGGCCGTTAATTAGGAGACGAGGGGGAGCGCCATGTCTCGATAGGAGACGCTCCCTCGTAAGACTAAGAACACGGAGAGAAGAGAGAGAGCAACTCTCGGTGTTTGCCGGAGGTTACGTGGACAATTTAGAACGCATTGTTCATGTTTTAATCGTCCAGTATATCAGGACAGTGCTTAAAACACAGTAACTTTTTTTATTTATTTGTTTAAATATTTTTTTTATTAGAAGACAAAAGACATTACATAGACATGGAGGACACCTAGAGGACGACAACACAGTGTCAACACATCACAAGGTCAGGGTATTGAAAAATGATGTGTGTGTGAGCTCTTTTTAATTTAAAGAAACAAAATACATTGATGAGGGCAGATGTATATGTACGAGCGTTTGCATGTACGTGGAATTCTATTGACTTTCAGGCCAGAGAAAATATAAAATCAATTAAGATGATTAATAAGATGAATGGTGTCATGTTTGTAAGAACATAGTAATAATAATAGTAATAATAACTTTATTTATATAGCACCTTTAAAAACAAAGTCTACTAAGTGCTCTACAGAGAATCAAGGCAAAACAAATAGAATGGTAAGATACAAATATAAAATAAAAAAATTAAATAATTAAGATTAATTAACTAATCAATAAGATGAGTAGTGTCATGTTTGTAAAAACATAGTAATAATAATAATAATAACTTTATTTATATAGCACCTTAACAAACAAAGTCTCCAGAGAGTCAAGGAAAAACAAATAGAATAGTAAGACACGTATACACAAATATAAATAAAAAAATAAAATGAAAATAAAAAACAGACAAACTAAATTAGGGGAACCAAAGTACTGCATAAAATCACTAAAAAGCTGTTCTATATAAATGGGTTTTAAGAAGTGATTTAAACAAAGTTCTAGTGAATGATGACCAGATGTAGTTAAAACACAATAACGATGGTTCTGGATCGCCCATCACGGCAGCGACTGCTCTTAAACCTCGGATCAAGCTAATCTTAATTATGCACCGTGGCCATTTTTTCTAAGTCTAAGTTTTGAAGAATAAATCACGGCAGTTGACAGTCTTCCGAGACAACTTAGTGCATCGCTCCTGACAGATGATGGCTGTTGCTGCTGTGTTAAGCGGAAAGTGACCATAAAGATTTAATGCTTCACTCACTCAGCTTAAGTGCCTCCTCGCTCGGGGTCAACAGTTCCCTGTGGTATTTTCCAAAAGGAAATCAAATGGAAGCTCACACACAGAACGCACAGGTGAAAGCTGAAAGGCTGTGAAAAGAGGACTTTGTTTCTTCTTCTTCTTCTTCTTTGAGAATCGAGGGCATTCTGCCAGACGGCAACACATCAAATTAAGAAATAAAGATGTTTTGTTGTTGTCCACAAGTACCACCACATCCTGTTTGGTTTAATTTGTGGGTTTTCTGTTGTAAAAAAACATATTTTAAATGTTTTGTTTGTGTTTAATATTTTTTTAGTTGTCTGATTGTATTTAGTTTTTTGTTTCATTTGTTTTCAGACCAGTCATTGGTTTAAATTTGGGAGCAATTTATATAGATTTTCTGATTTATATACATTTTCTAAAATATTTCATTATAGGAATATATAAGCATTTTTGCTTCGACCTATAACTTTTCAGTTCTTCAGTTTTGTATATTATATAGAATAATATTGTATTGAATTGCAATGATTGACTGAATAAAATACACAACAACAATTTGGTTGAGTTTGTCCCAAACCAATCAGAAACCGTTCATGAATTATTTATGAAAGAGTCCATAGCAGTCTGGGTTTTCTTTCCATCCAAAGATGCACTTTATGGTTCCCTCTATAGATCCGCTAAATATCTTGTAAACAAGCTTAGTCATAGTGTTTGATGACAATTAAAACCAGATTGCCTTTTTCATTTAAGAGGGTATGATTTTAAATTTCTTTCATATTTCTTATTGTCATTTTTCAACCCGAGATCTTCCTCGTCGCCAGTGTTTTGTAAAGAAAGATGTTGATTCAAATCTTAAGTAAAGAGGTAAACATTGAACACCAAAGTATGGTTTACTTTTTGTACCACAGTGTCGCTTGCAAAGTGCCTTCATCATTTCACGTGTTGATTGTAAACAGAAACGTGGCCCATATCAGTCCACATGAGCCCATAGGAGCCCACAAGCGTCTTTGTGTTCTTAGAAAAGGGTTATAGAAGTCTGAATTAGTATTATAGGAGCGATATGAGCCCATAAGTGCTATATGAGCCCATAAGTGCCCCAAGATGCCCATGTGAGCCCATAAGCGCCCATATAAGCCCACATGAGCCCATAGGCAACCACAGGCGCCCATGTGAGCCCATATGAGCCCATAAGCGCCCATATAAGCCCACATGAGCCCATAAGCGCCCATATGAGCCCATAAGCGCCCACATGAGCCCATAGGCGCCCACATGAGCCCATAGGCACCCATGTGAGCCCATTTGAGCCCATAAGTGCCCATATGAGCCCATAGGCACCAATATGAGCCCATATGAGCCGCGGTCATTGTGGAAGGTTGTCAGAATAATGTTCTTCTCTGTGGTACCACATCCTGTTGGTAATCCCCATGGTCTTTTGTCCCCCCTGCTTCTAACTTGTTGTGCAATAATTTGAGTTTTAGTAATCGTGTCATAAAGACTTGGATCGTGTTTGCTTGATGAACCGGTGACTCGGCCTATCAAACCTTGCCATGTTAGTTGGTGCATGTAGGCTCATTCTACAACTCTCTGAACATTGGACTTTCCCCCCAGTAGCTGATTAATATAGCAACACGCTGTAAATCCAAATCCACATTACATTAAATGACTGACATTTTTTATTTAACCCTTGTGTTGCCTTCGGGTCAATTTGACCCGATTCAATGTTTCACCCTCCTGTCGCCTTCGGGTCAATATGACCCGATTCAATGTTTAACCCTCCTGTTACCTTTATATTTACTAACATATTTTACCCTTGAGGTCAATATGACCCCAGCTATTAAAATCTCCAGAAAATTATTAGAATTAATATTGTTTTCCAAGTTTAAGTGTGAGATACTTTATGTTTGTTTGTTGACTCCCGAAAGAACACCGACATTAAACATTGAATCGGGTCAAATTGACCCGAAGGCGACAGGAGGGTTAAATATTGAATCGGGTCAAAATGACCCGAAGGCAACACAAGGGTTAAAAGGGACTTACAATGAGTGCATTCAACCATGAGTACAAACTCAAGAATCAAGAAAGTCCCGTTTCTTTAAGAAAGCCAAAACACAAACATACCATAAGTAAGTGCTAATCGTTTTTTATTCAAGGACGTGGACCATGAATATGGTTCCAGTGTTCATGGACCTTGTTGATTGGTTGTTCTGTTCTCTGGTTGTTTCGGGCCGAAACATCCACGAGAGGCCAAACTCAGAGATTTGAAAGGACTCCAGGCAACCAACCGAGACAAGCTAGACTTTACGATGATGTCATCGTTGTAATAAAACAGCAAACCAACTAACGCTGTCCTCGGAACGCAAAAACCGTACAACGAAAACGAACCGTGTCCTCGTAGTACAGCAACTACCTCAGAGCACATCTGCCTAGTCGGATCATAGTGTGTAATTGAAGTCCACACACACACACACACACTGCAGCTTTATGAGATGAAAGAGACTTCCACGTTTCATTAGCGCGCGAATGTGGCGTCTGTCTTTTATCCTTTATTAAAATCACAGCGAGCAGCCGTCAGCTCCTCCCCCCGTCTGTGAGCGATGTGGACCCGGCGAGCGAGATCTCTCTTGATGTTAGAGTACAGAACCCGTGTCTTCCCTTTAGAAACGAGCCAGCTCGTCGTTAATCATTTAAAGTGTTGTAAGACACGGAAAGCCTTCGACATCAGACTATAACTCTTAGCGAGATTGCGGCCCCTTACCTCCCACTATCTCATTCTCTCTCATAGAATAGATATCCACAATAAATTATTAAAGCACTTTAAATCCTGCCACAGTTTCTATATTACTTAAGCTGTTCAAAGACACCATGCATTATGGATCGGCCTGCCGAGATGAATATTATTCACATCTAATCCCAATCATTTTTTTCCCGCGTCTTCTCAGCAGATGTTTTTACAAATTGCCCTGGATTGTTTCGGAGCTCCCGAGGGCAACGGGAGACACACAGCAATGATTACGCAGTAAAACTGTATCTGTGCCAGGGACTAGTAAAAAACAGTGATTTGTGGTTGCGAGGAGATATTGTTGGGTTTTATATCTTGTGCTAAGGGTGCACCGAGCATTCATTGTTTTTATTTTATACTCCCCGACTTTTACACACTTCGATATCGTTGTAAAGTCGTCGAAGGCAGTCGGCGTCGGTCAGAAATATGTTTCTAACCGACTGGCGGCTCGGCATCGGCGAGCAGGAGAACATTGGGTGTCGTCGGCGTGGCGCGTGACTTCGGGAGGCGGCCATATGCCGACGAGTCCTCAGAGGGTGGTGGTATTTGAACATGCCAGCCCGGCACCACCGGGTGACGTGGAAGGAACACATTCCTCCTTCTGACTCCAGTCTCTGTGGCCATCTGATGAACGAGGGAGAGAGGAAGTGAGAGGAAGCGAGAGGAAGAGAGAGGAAGTGGAGGAGGGCTAGAAATGATAATGGTGATTACTACCGTTTTTCTCCGTCCCTACCAATTATGTGTTTTCCCGAGACCCGGTGCGTGTGAGTAGGATAGGGAAATGGTTTTCAAGGTCATTCAAGAACACGCTCTACCTGTTGAACAACAACAAGCGCTACCCCACAGCATTACCCAGTGGCATCATGTGTAGACGGTTGTTGTTTGGGGAGTCTGGTGTAGGAGCTGATGCACACGTACATCCCTTGCTGACGTCGCCTGCCTTTATCTTAATCGCGCCGCGTCGGGCGCTATATGACACTCGCGCCCGAGCTGCCGACAGTCTTCTCCGTGACATCGCTGCAGTTTGCTCGACAATGGTGGCCTTTGTTCAACCGGAGCCGAGAGAGAGCAGGAGGCGTCTGCAGCTGGCCGATGGAGGGCTGGATGTGGAGACGAGGGGTTGGGGGGGGGGACAGATAGGATGAGGAGTCGGCCAGATGAGACGTAAGGACGCCTTCCCCTTAATGGCATAATTATGACCCCCCACACACACACTCCATCTGCCACCCCATCGTAACCAACCAATCCGCGGCGGTTCCGTCGGGTTCTCCCATCTGTACGCAGAGTCGAGATGTAATGACATGCTCAGACGTCACGGAGACGTGGTGGAGACTCAAAGGCTGGGCTCTGGTTTTGTCTTGTTCCTGTGACTGTGGCCGGTGGCTGTGGCCAATGTTGTCGCAGAATTGGATGTTGAGAGACGGAGGTTTTCCTTATGTCTGTAGTATTTAGATGTCTTACACTGGTCACTAATTTCAATTTCAGTCATGCTGTCGCCTCTCTCTCTTTCTCTCTCTGTTTATGTCTCTTTCGCTGTATCTCTCTCTCTGTCGTTGTCTTTGTCTCTCTCTCTGTCTCTCTTTCTCTCTCGCCTCTCTATGTCTGTCTCTCGCTCTCTGTCGATTCTCTCTCTTTCTGTCTCTCTGTCTCTCTCTCTCTTTGTCTCTCTTTCTATGTCTCTCTTTGTCTCTCTCTCTCTATGTCTATGTGTCTCTCTCTCTCTCGCTCATACTGATCAGACTCTGGCACATAATCTGGCCTCCTGTTCTTCTGCCAGAACAACTTGTGTGCGACTGGCTTTGTGTTTAGTACGCAGGTGGAAATAGTTTGGAAATAGTTTGTCATCCTACGCTGGTCCGGTCGCGGCCTTCCCGATCCCTTTTGGTTTATTCCGATTTTTTCTGAGCACCTGTCCGTGAGTCTCTGGTTAACACTGGCTGCGAGGCCACTCGACTTCTCGTGGCCTTCGCTCTGTCCTTTCCCCCTTCTGCGCGTCTGTTCTGACCTTCTCTTCTTCACCGTTTTCTCTTCTCAGCCACACATGAGCTGGATGCGAGGCCACGGTGTATTCAAATGGCCGCGTGTTCAGCGAAAGCACCGTTCTGTTTCACGGCAGGAGCCTCCGCCTTATCTCCTCAATGGATTATGAGCAAGGGAAGAAAAAAAACCAGAGGGAGGCAGAGTGGGAATGATTGGCTGAAAACGGACCGCAGCCACATAAACAAAACACTCCGCCGGTGCATTGCCTCGGCCTCCTGAATCACAGGTGTTATTGAAGGAAAGAGACAACGGGGACGGCTTCTACTCGAGAGGCATTTGAGCGTCTGTGGTCTCTGCATTCTGATTTACCCGCTGCTGGCCGAGTGCTTGTTATTTCCTTGGACATTGGACACTATCTTTTCAGTGCAGTGGCTGAATGTTTGGGCAACGTTAGCTGGTCAAGCACTTCCGTTAGCTTAAACGCCGATGCACGGACCTCACGGAGGCGAACCCCCCGGCACCTCGGCTGTTGATTAGTGATGCTTTAAGGACCGCCTTTCCTTTTTTTCAGCCTTCAGTGGGTGAAAAAGTCTAACATTTGGTCGATACGATACTAAATAATGGATCTCAAGCATCGTTGAAAATCATCTGTGATGTGAATCTTTCCATTTCTGAAATGTGTTTAAGGTAGCAATTGGCTTTTAACTGAAGAATAATTGGACCCGCCTAGTATTTTGGTAAATACTGATATTCCCAAACCAAAGAAAGCCACTCTAAGGCATCACTGCACTTCCTTGATGGCGGAGGGTGTATTTGATGGAGCTGATTGAGCTCATTGAGCCGGCGGTGCCACGAGTCTTATGTATAAAACGGTATCAATCAAAGAAAAGACCGGTTGGCTTTGAAACGATTTGACCTTTCGGGACTCGTAGTCCAACGGACATAAATAATGCTGTTGATATTTCATGCTGCCTGGGGTTAAATCCAATTTGATCAAGCCTTTCGCTTGATTTGCGAGCACAGAGTTCAGACTACGTTCAATGTCTTCAGCTGTGACGTTTTGCTTTCAAGAATTTCTATCCCCGAGACATGCTCGTGTTCACGGGGCGTGACCCGCCGGGCCAGCTCTGATGTCTGAACACATGTTTTGCCATTATTTCCCCTCCTGTAATGCATGTTGACCCTCCTGATCCCCTGTACAGGTGCTGCATTAATGCTGATATGTCAAACCGATTACAAACGCCGTCGTGGTTTCTAAATACTACTGCCAGAACCATTACTCTACTCCAGTTGCTTCACGGAGTGACCTTCAAATGGTTGGGCCCGCTGCTGCTCGCTTTTATTGTCGTTTTTTACTGAAGTGCGGTTGCTCTGTCTGAGAAT
This sequence comes from Pseudoliparis swirei, assembly GCF_029220125.1. Classification (NCBI taxonomy): domain Eukaryota; kingdom Metazoa; phylum Chordata; class Actinopteri; order Perciformes; family Liparidae; genus Pseudoliparis; species Pseudoliparis swirei. The sequence continues at coordinate 14,355,973 of NC_079408.1, forward strand.
GCATGTGCTGCGACTGGACTGACTGCCGTGGTGAATGAACAGCAACTGGAGGTATTTTGGTGATAACAGTAAGTTTTGATTGTGTTTTCTGATTGTATTTACAGTTTTTTTTGTCCTCTGGTGGGAAAGCTACTCAATGCTTCAACAGCTGGAGCTTTGTGTGGACATCTTTCTTTTCAATAGTGATGTGTGGTTCTAGATGTGTGCTCTGCAGCCTAGTTAGACCGCTAAACAGGCTACATATTCATGTTGTGATGCTCACTTCTTTGTTGGAGTAATCTTTGGCTTTGGGTTTTTGAAAGGTCATTTGACCCCCGTAGAATTCTTCCAGGTTTATCCGTGACCCTTCTCTGGGTGAGAACTTGCAGAGCTTCGGTTCTTTCTTTATGATTCGTGCTCAGTAGATGAGATGAGGTCAAGCCTTTTTCTGCCAAACAGTTATGTGTGTTCCATAAGTACTCCAGTAGAAAAAAAAGCATTTGTGAGAGCAATAGCCTTCGGGGGGTTGCACCAAATGAAAATGCTTTTTCTTCTAAACCCCCCACACCTCTCACTCAAGAAGTGTTTGCTTGTTTTCTGTTACTATTCTCTCTCTCTCTTTCTCTTTCTCCTTCTCCCTATCTGTCTTTCTCTTCTTTTTTTTACCTTTGATTTGAACTCTGACATCCAAGTCTGCCCCGGGATGTCTGTCACAAACTGCAGTCCAACGTTGTGACAATGCTTTTTTTCTTCCCGTGCCTTTTATGACCTTCTTTTTCTTCCTCTTTCTGTTCTTTTTTTCTGTTTTTTCCCTTTCAAGGTCTGGCGCACCTGACGTTAAACGACCAAGGTATGGGTTCATTCCTTTTTATTTTGGTTCTGGTTTTTTAGAGGAATTGACTCAGCCTCTCCCCGCCCCCTCAACTCCTCGAAGCTGACGCTTTCCCTTCACAATCCCCCCCCTCACCTTCTCTCGGTGCCATGTCCCTCCATCTCCTCCCAAATCCTCCCTTGACTTTAAAAAAATAAAAAAACTCTCTGCAACATCCTCCCATCTTCCTCTCCCTCCGCACCTCCTCATCCTTGGTTGTGCCTCCTGCTTCTCCTCCCTCCCTCTCCCTTCCACCATGTCTGTGTGCTTCTCTGTGGCCTCCACCAATGTGTGTCCCACCCCATGTCCTGTCCTATGGCTAACGTCCTGGACCTTCACCTCTGACCACCTTTGACCCCGACGACCTGACCCCGGGGCTAAAGGTAACACTTTTCTGCTATCCCTTCTGCTTGGGTTTAAACAGAAAGTAAAAAAAAAATTAAAAAAAATGCTGATTCAACTGGAAATGTGTTTGTTGGTCAAAGTTACAAAAAGTGAAATGTGTGTCCACACTCCCATCCACCAACACTTGAAAGTGTTCTCGAATGTGCAGAGTTTCTCTTCACCACTCTGCTGACATTCCCATTGTTTGGCATTCTGATGTAAAAGGGCGACAGGTCAGGTTCTCAATATGATGAATTATGTGTGTCTTTTCATGACAACATGTGTGTGCAATTGTTTTGATGTTGCTATGAAGACCAGATGTTATGTTTGATGCTATGTTGTGTACATTCTACACCACACCTCTCTCTCTATCGCTCAGAATGTATTCTCTTCATCTTCTTGCCTTTTTGTGCATTGTACATACTTTGTATTCTGCTCTTGCTTCTATAAGTTAGCTTAGCAGATGGCTAACAGGTGATCCATGAAATGAAGACCCAGGAATCCGGAGCACAGTGTTATTAGTATGAATCTTGTTTTTGTAAAACTGTGGAAACATAACATTGCATAACCTTACACACTGTTCAATTGCATTCTACGCCACTTGGCGTCTCCAATGCAACACATGAACCTGTGGGGCAAAACACTTAAAGATGGTGTTTCAGTCCTAAGCAATTGACTTTTAAAGTGAACATTTTATCAAATTTCTTTTGTACTCCAAATTGCATTTAAAGCTACACGCCAACCTCCATGTATGACCGTTTCGTACCCCTCACAGTTATGACCTGGAGATGGCCTTCCCTTTCCTCTCACTATAGTCTGTGATCCACGCAGACCGAAGCAGCAACACATTCTCTCTGCCTCGGCCTCGTAAGACTGATTGCAGTCGTTTCTCCATCATGTCAAGATACTGAACAGTTGATGGGGAAAAAAGAACAGATTCCACTTGTAAGTTCAACCAGTGACTCGCTGCCCGGCCGGTGGGCTTTACAGCTGCGCGCTGCAGATCGTACTGCATCTATTTATAGTTAGGGTACTCGTGCCTTATGGTTGTGGAAACCTATGATTCTTGTGATTCTAAATATCCACTCCATTTCAAGATCGGACCACCACAGCAACTACAGTCACGTTTTCTTGTCAGACAACAACAAACAAACAAACGATTTTAAAATCAAGGCGGCCTCGTAGTGAGCCACAGATCATCACAAACCATTAAATCGGTCTTGTTACGTCGTAGAAAGGTCCAGACGATCCAATCCACATGATTACATAAGACAACACCAATAATGGCCTCCAAATGCACCTCAATCTACTTGTTCATTTGACGGATAGTAGTCTATAGTTTAATTATCATTGTACGTTACATAGAAAACTGAGACAAGACCTTGAGTGTTATAGAGAAGTTACTCGAAAGCAGCAGGATCATCAGACTCCATGGCTGTGGTAAATGATGAGATCTTAAAATAAAGCGTTGCATAGTGTTGCAGGACACACATCATCATTATAACCCATGCAATACTTTAAACAATAGCACTCACACTAACATAAACTACACACGTCTGCTGTGTGTCTGTTCTTAAAGATTAATGCCAACTTTCCCTCGGCATCACGCGGTCAAAATGTCAGAGGTGTTGTTGAAACCGTGTCGTTTAACGTTAGCGTTATTAACACGTAACACATAACAGGTGGCCTCAGGCTAACTAACAGATGTACAGTGTTTGTCGATTGATTGACTGATCCAGTGGTTCTCAAATGGGGGTACACGTGTACCCTTAAGGGAACGTGAGCTTAAAAAATATATATTTAAAATTAGTATCCATGAAAAAACACTTTAAAAAAAGTCATTAAATAAATATTCACTTAAATATAAATGTAAGTTCATAAAATAATGGAATATATTCTATTCTAAATCAAACACTGATGGCCCGACGCTGTGTGTTACATATTTTTTTCAATCCGAAAATGTGTTGCTCTGGTTAGGGGCGTCATGGCTGGAAACATATTTCACATGGGGGGGTAACATTAATGAAAAACAGGTTGAGAACCACTGGACTAGTCAATGAGCAAAGTCAAAATCTATCTTCAGTTTCGTTAAATCATTTCACAATAGTGGTTGCTGCTTTTATTTCATTGGCTTTGGGACCGTTGGATGGATCAACACAGTTAAAGTGACGACCATAAAAGAAAACATGGTTTAGAGCAGTGGTCCCCAAACTACGGCCCGCGGGCCGGATTCGGCCCGCCTCCCCATGTGGACCGGCCCCCTGAACAATACCAGAGACGCGTTCCGATTTATTATTTTTTTCACCTGGCCCGCTGCCGTTGAGATTGCAGTGAGACGCGGAGAAAATGTGGAGTGGTGCTCTTTGCAATAGAACATCTTTGATGGGACGTGTCGCGTCTCGGCCAATCAGCGTTCAGATGTCCACAGCGTTTGGGAAGTTAGGTTAGCTTGGATGTTAGCCCACTACATCTGCTGCCGTCACGCTGCACGGTGTAGCAATACTAACAAAGTACCCGTACGTTAAAAATGATGAGATTTAGCATATTTTTAGTATCGATACTTCATTAAAAGAGCGATCAGAGCGCACGCGCTGCTTCGCTCCGTTAAATGCTGTCTGCACGTGCATGCACTCACAGCGAGTGGCGCGCGCATCCAGGATTTTTCCTGGTTCAAAATGAGTCTTCGGTGCACCGTCTACTCGTGCAAGTCGGGCTGTTGAGTGAGTGATCAGCAGCTGGCCGCTCGGTCCATTCGCGTACCTCACAGTTGCGTATTGATCAGACAAGAAGACACGCTTATCTACTCCAGTGTTATCCCTACTATTATAACAGGGTGAAATCTCCACCCCCCACTCTGTAATTCCCCCCCCCCATATTTTTAGTATCGATACTACATTAAAAGAGCGATCAGAGCGCACGCGCTGCTCCGTTAAATGCTGTCTGCACGCGAGCGTGAGTGATGCGCGCGCACCACTGAGCCGTGATGCGCGCGCATAGGTGAGCACACTCACTTCTCACTAGACACCCCCCGGCTGGCCCTCCAGCAGACGAGGCAAACGTTATGTGGCCCTCACAGGAAAAAGTTTGGGGACCCCTGGTTTAGAGACCAGAAGCTTAATCTATTAAATCGAAAATAACGGTTAAATTAAGTAGCGAAACACTTAATAAGTGTGGAATTATTGCACGTGTTACGTTAGCTTGATTGGCACGTAGCAGTACACGGGGTCAGGCTGTTGCTCAGTGATGTGAGAGAACCTTTGTAAAACGCTTCCTGTCATTTGCACAGTACCCACTTTCTTGAGCTAGTCATTGCTCCGACATGGCTTAACCCAAAGGTGGAGTATATTCCTCCACCCTCAGCTGAAGAATCCTCGACGATAATCTCTTCATATCTATGCAGCCTCTGTACTCTTCCCTCCATACAAGATCTCCCACAACCTGCTGCCATTTACTTCTGATCCCTCGTCTGTTGTCCATCTCAGACTGGGCCGACTGATTACTTCATCCACTCGGTTGTAGCTCGACCAATACACACACACACACACACACACCGAGCAAATAGGACGCACCTGAAGAAATCTGACATTAGAGCATCTATCCATCTCCCATCATCTCCCCTGAGACGCACACTGATCTCAACATCAGACGCTTGCGCTCTGATGCACCATGCCCAGGGCATAGATGTGTATTCCCCCCCCCACACACACACACACACACACACACACACACACACCGCACAAACACACACACACAAGCAGCAGGATCTAAACTTGAAAGAATTCCATAACTTTTTTTCTTTCTATTTTTTTCTCCAAAAGACAGTGAGTAGGTTGAGATGGTGGAAGATAAGGTCAGAGAAAAATATAATCTATCGCAAGCACAGCTGAGCTGTGCATGTCACCGTCAACCCCGCTATCTCTCTTGTACATTACTTTCTCAAAAAATTAATTAATCTCCAAATCACAAACATACAGGGTAGGTCTAATGAATACTTCTGTTTCGGGATGATATGAAACAACGACTGTACGGACACCAATAAGCATTCTTGTGTTCTTATGTTTCCTCATCTGGGCGAACCCATGCTAGTAAAGTGTACATATACATACACGCGCCTATTAATCTGGGGTATGGATGCTTTATTATTAAAGTTCAAAGTAAAGTAAGCTGATTATGCAGATTTCATCAAATAGTGCCTTGCAAGCCATTCGTATTGATCTGCCTGTGGCCAGAATTAATACAGCGTTTGTTCCCAGTGGACAGACCAAAAATCATCTCAAAGGAGAGAAAAGAAATCAATAAACCTATTTGGCAACGACACGAATGTGTGACATGTTAGCGAATTAGCTGATCAACTTTGGTAAAGAAAATCTGTTTTTGTTTACGTGTGTGTGTACATGTATGAGTCGGTGCGTGTCAGGACAAACATGTTTCCGTCTCATGGAGAAAAAAATGCTTTTTGGTCAATGTTAACGATCAGAGGCCTCAGCCGTCACAGAACTAGGCAGAGAAAAATCAATGTGGGTCTCTCTTCTCCAACCCAAGGCTGTCCTTCACCGCTGGAGGAAGGACGAACCGCAGGCTTCAGTCACCGCTGATCCCTATCTGCCCGTCTGCCAGACTGCTGCCAACCACACACATCGAGACACCACGGTCAACCATAAAACGGGGATTGTCATTTTAAAAAAGAGCTTTGGTGGACGTGAAATTATCAGTATACTCAGTAAATTATAAACCCTAAATGTTCACATTTACAGAGTATGATATATACTATAACTTCAATAGACACGTGCAAACAAGGCATTATGAGGCTTTACCCGCTGCTCTCCCAACCAAGAAGCTTTAGCATACACTGACATATGAATCAATAAATAATAATAAAATAACCTTTTCCATGTCAACTAAAAGAGAAAAGAGGACCTGTCATGCTAAATAAATATGGATTTAACAATTACATTCCATTGCTTCAGAAACACTCTTTTTTTTTTGAAGTTTTAAATAGAGGATCTCACTTTCTGATATCAGTATTGAGAGTAAACAAATACTATTTTGTAGATATATAAAAATAAGACATTGTCATTGTCGTTCCAGTGTAGGATTACAACTCTTAACTGGTTCATCCATCTGGAAAAAGCGATTTGAGACGGTGATGTCGTGTACGCGCAGAATACAAAGAAGCTAACGTAGAAAATTCCGCTTAAATTCTGGAGGTAGAAAACTTGACCTTGATCAATTGCTGTTTGAAAACTGTCATCGCGATTTACCAAAGATTGTCAAACGGGTAGAGGTCGCTGCACATCTTGATCCACTGATTCTGAGTCTGATTTATAAATGGTGGGAATTATTAGACAAAACAACAACATTAACAACGTATTATGCATTAAAAAGACCGGGACTTCTTCGCTGAGCAGAACAGAGCAGAAATCTTGCGACCCCCTCTTGTTTCAGTTTTATCCGGGTGTCGGAGTTAAGAAAAATGCTAATAATAATTCGTTATTTTGCAGAAGCACATCCAAAAGATCGTATCTTGTCAGTGGCAGCAGTCCCAAAGGAATGTGCACATACAGGTATATCCAGAATTTTAAATACACCATGTATTAATTTGAAAGAGATTGGATTGCAAAACCATCCAATCTCTTACGCCCATTGTTATATGGAATGGATATATTGTAATACACTTTATGTTCATGATAACAATATGTTTTCTGCAGGAACACTATTTTAATAATCTTTTTATGTTGTATTACTTTGGTCATCATGCACAACTTAATACAGTTTAACGGTGAACAGGAACAGTCCGGTGTATATGTAGTCGTCTCATAAAAGTCAATGGGTAGTAGCACCGCTGCAGTGTTTACCATACTGTAAGCTAATATAGATGTAGCTTATTGTCCTCGGTGCAGCGGTCTCCAAGCTGTTCACTTGCCGCTCCAAACAGCGGCCCTGAAGGTGTTTCAGCTCTTAACAAACTAATTAAAGAGCCCTTAAATAATTAAAACGGCCATTTCTAAGAATAAAAACAAAACAATGTGCAAGTTAATTGCTCCAAATTGGCAACATTTCCGGTACCTTAGCTTTTGAAATTGCAGAAGCTCTTACACACGGACCATTTGGTATCTGTGTGAACGGTGGTCCCCCGCCGCTGCCATCACCTTTCATTTGGAGAGGCCGGCGCGGGGCATACTGGGAATCAAATGAACCGTTGCCCCCCCCACGGGAGATTGTCTCCTTGGCAGGTTTAATGTAGATCTCCTTGGAGATACTGCGGGGGGGGGGGAAATGAAGGGAATATGCAGCCCGATCTGTATCTAACCTCGAATGTAATGGACTAGGTCCAGCTGGCGATAGCCATCTGAGGGGCAGTTCGTAGACTCCATGTGTGTTTGGTCTCTATTTAAACACACAGTGCAGTGAAGCAGCTCACACTGTTTGCTTCTTTTTACACATCTTGCATCATTTTTCAGACCAAAACTAGCCTTTAATTAAATAGTTGACGTTGGCATTTTTTCTTATTTTTTGTTACTTTTTAGTGATCGATTTTTTTTCAGTTTCACTGACCAAAAAAGAACACGACAAAACATTGTAAATGATAAAAAGAAAATTGTTAAAAAAAAAAGAAAAGAAGAACAAAAAATAAAGAAAAGACCATCAGTAGAAAATATACAGTAAATTTAATTAAAAGGGGGTTATCAATAGCTCTTTACAATTTTTTACTTTAATTCTTTTCACGTTGGTATTTCAGTGCGGTTCTTATTTTCCTACGATGAATATGAAACGGTCGGATTAATTGGACTAAGCATCGCTAGTCAAAAGCTTGTCTACTGGGATGTTCCGTTGGCGCCACTCTGTCCCCGAGTCATTTAGTGTAGAGCAGCGGTTCCCAAACTCAAGAATGCCGCGGCCCAATTTGAAATCTGAAAATCTTCTGCGGCCCAGCCTTTAATCACAACCAGTGCAGCTGCTCGCCATGTTGGTGCCCTCAGCGTAACTCCTTCATGATGCCCCCCTGATATAGGAAAGTGACCCACGGCAGAGCGATGCGACCCGAGAAGTGTTAACGGGGGGGGGGGGGGGGGGGGGGTGCTGAGAGATTAAATATATCTCTTGTTCTGCCTGTTTTGTGATATACATGCCTAAAAGGCGCCTAATAATTCTAGACTGAAATAATATCGGCATTATAATTATTATAACTATGAGGATTTTTTTAGTTGCCTATTTTGTGGTGCCCCCTCAGGACTTGGTGCCCTACGCCCAGCGCGTAGTGCGGCGGCGCTGATCACAACTCTGATCAAAACATAAACTAGGGATGATTAAATGACCTTCAGAATTTAACCGATTAAAAATGTATTAACCGACAATGTATGTTTTGTATACCATTTTCTCCGGAGCTCATATATATTTACTTTAATACTACAAGAGGGCGCCCCATTTGACATTGTTTTGTTTGGCGGTCAGAAAAATAGGTCAGATGAAAGAATAACACGTAATTTAAATCATGAATATTTTTATATTAATTTCAAACTTTTCAAAATTGAAAATTAAAAACATTTTATTTATTTATTGTAAATGACCTCTCGCGGCCCACCTGCAGTACCTTCGCGGCCCACCAGTGGGCCCCGGCCCACACTTTGGGAATCGCTGGTGTAGAGAGTATCTGCCAGTAACAAGTCCCGAGCCTTCATATCTTTTACATGAACCCCCTTCTCTAATCTCTTTGGCCTCGTCGCTGCATCGACTACATTTCCCTCTGATTAAAAAATGTGTCCTTGTGTTTTATTTTGTGGTTTTCGTTGCTTTGGTTCAGCCTTGGCTGGAGTTACCTCGGGGAACGGTTGTCGGCTGTGGTGTCTGCCGGTGCCGTGACGCCACTCAGACGACGGCACGTCTCACGAGACTCGACCGCTGAGCTGAAATCAAACGAGTGGACAGAAACGAGTTAGAAAACATGAATGAACTCTGACAGCGGAGTGTTAGATCGTTGACCACACCTACACTAGTTAACCACACCTACACTAGTTGAACAGCTACACTCGTTGACCACAGCTACACTAGTTAACCACACATACACTAGTTAACCACAACTACACTAGTTGAACACCTACACTAGTTAACCACACCTACATTAGTTGAACAGCTACACTCGTTGACCACAGCTACACTTGTTGACCACACCTACTCTAGTTGACCACAGCTACACTCGTTGACCACAGCTACTCTAGTTGACCACAGCTACACTCGTTGACCACAGCTACTCTAGTTGACCACAGCTACACTCGTTGACCACAGCTACTCTAGTTGACCACAGCTACACTCGTTGACCACAGCTACTCTAGTTGACCACAGCTACACTTGTTGACCACACCTACACTAGTTGAACAGCTACACTCGTTGACCACAGCTACTCTGGTTGACCACACCTACTCTAGCTGACCACACCTACTCTGGTTGACCACACCTACACTAGTTAACCACACCTACACTAGTTGAACAGCTACACTCGTTGACCACAGCTACACTTGTTGACCACACCTACTCTAGTTGACCACAGCTACACTTGTTGACCACACCTACTCTAGTTGACCACACCTACTCTAGTTGACCACAGCTACACTCGTTGACCACAGCTACTCTAGTTGACCACAGCTACACTTGTTGACCACACCTACTCTGGTTGACCACAGCTACACTTGTTGACCACACCTACTCTGGTTGACCCACAACTACGCTAGTTTACCACACCTACTCTAGTTGACCACACTTACTCTGGTTGACCACAGCTACTCTAGTTGACCACACCTACTCTGGTTGACCCACAACTACGCTAGTTTACCACAGCTACACTCGTTAACCACACCTACTCTAGTTGACCACACCTACTCTGGTTAACCACACCTACTCTAGTTGACCACACCTACACTAGTTGACCACAGCTAAACTCGTTGACAACAGCTACTCTAGTTGACCACAGCTACACTTGTTGACCACACCTACTCTAGTTGACCACACCTACTCTGGTTGACCACACCTACTCTAGTTGACCACAGCTACACTCGTTGACCACAGCTACTCTAGTTGACCACACCTACTCTGGTTAACCACACCTACTCTAGTTGACCACACCTACTCTAGTTGACCACACCTACACTAGTTGACCACAGCTAAACTAGCTGACCACACCTACTCTAGTTGACCACAGCTACACTCATTGACCACAACTATGCTAGTTGACCACACCTACTCTAGTTGACCACACCTACTCTGGTTGACCACAACTAAACTAGTTGACCACAGCTACTTTAGTTGACTACACCTACACTCGTTGACCACATCTACACTCATTGGCCACAGCTACTCTCGCTGACCACACCTACTCTAGTTGACCACAGCTACACTCGTTAACCACAGCTTCTTTAGCTGACCACATCTACACAAGTTGATCATATCTACACTCGTTGACCATAACTACACTCATTCACCACAGCTGGCATTGGCGGTTGTCTCTAATAGGAATGGGCAGAAATATATCTCTACTTGCTATAATAGAGATACAATATGCAAAGATATGCATGCAATATAATAAAATAATGAATTTTGTATTAGAATGTATTAGTTTAAACAAACAATACATTACTGCCTTGTGTTCTTGTTAAAATTGCATCATTATGCTGTGAAGCCAATACCAGTTATGCCAAATATTGACTCCGCAGCCTTCGTCTTTAATAACCCTTCTATTGCCTTAGGGTCATTTTGACCCGAATCAATATTACACCCTCCCCCCGCCTTAGGATTAATTTGACCCCATTCAATGTTTAATGTCGGTGTTCTTTCGGTAGTCAACAAACAAACATAAAGTGCCTCACACTTAAACTTGGAAAACAATATTAATTCTAATAATTTTCTGGAGGTTTTAATTGCTGGCGTCAAATTGAACCCAAAGGGTAAAATATGTTAGTAAATATAAAGGTAACAGGAGGGTGAAACATTGAATCGGGTCAAAATGACCCAAAGGCGGGGGGAGGGTGTAATATTGATTCGGGTCAAAATGACCCTAAGGCAACACAAGGGTTAAGAAAAATCTTGTGGTCAAATTATTGCCACGTAGCAACAGTTCAGCAACGCCATCGCTAACAGGTTGATCTCCCGCTTGTGCCAAAAGGAACATGAACTTCTTGTGAAATCTTGAATTAGCATTTAGGTAAAACAAGAAACAAAATGTATCGTTAAAGTCCAACATAATTTAATCTTAAAGCAGATAGAGGGTGCTACAAATCCCAGTCACACAGCACAATGTCATCTGGTTTAAAATGTCATACTCATTGCACATCCCAAAGGATGATCATTCAGAATCTCTCCGTGACCTCTTCCACCCTACTCAGCAGCCTGGGCATGGCGGACATGTCTGGCTCTTAGCCTGCGAGGCTGCTGCAGAGACATTAGGCCGGGATGACAGAAGTCCTCACACAGGCAGGAATTTCTCCTGACACAGCAGCCGGCTAAAATGGAAGGAGCTCTACAGCAGCCGGAATCTGCCGCACACAGTCCCCACAGCCACATAGAGAAAAGCTGGGGATGAGTACATCTGTGGCTATGGGGCCAGTCTGGCTACAGCATATCAGTGAGCACTGCTGTACTAAACTCAAACGGTAATACTCATTTTCCTTCTTCATGGAGCAGAAGGCTTACTAGAGTCAAAATGAAAACATCATACAAAATGTTGGGATTTGATGCCCTTAAAGCCATTTAAAGACGTGCATAAAAGTCCCTTTATGATAGTTATATAACTAAGGAAATTGCAGTGTAATTAACACTGCCCACCAAATATTATCCAAAATATCAGAATCCTTTGTCGAGGTTAACGATGTCTGAGTCGATCCCCGTTAACGGGGGTGATGACAATCATGAGGCTAATGCTGATGGACAGGGCTGGACTGAGGCTACTCCGCTTGACCTTCACTGGTTTCCTCGGGTGAAGCGAATGACAGAGTTTGAGGTGTGTGACAGTCCAAGTCCCTCTACCCCCCCCCTTCCCCCCCATCCCCTTCCGCCCCCTCTCCGAGATTGATCTGAGGCTCGCATTGTGTTTCCCAGGCTAGTCACGCCTCACTATTGGCAAGCTCACTTAGAGAAACTGACAGGGCACATCATACACACAGCGGACTCCCACTTTACAGAGGAGTGAATGCACATTGCTTCTCACACAACACATTCCCTTCCTGTCGCCATTCCCTTTTAGACTTTTAAACCACACACTCTGCCCGTCCAGTTGGTGTCTGTGTGCGTGTGCCGTCTGAACAATGAACAAACTCCATCCAAGTGCTCTTTTGTTAAATCTATTTGACTTTGTTTCCCCCCCCCCCCCCTTTCGGGATAAAAAAATCATTCATAATACGGTTTCCAAAGAACAATGGCAGCAAAAAAGAAAAATGGCTCATGCAATCTGGCAGCAAAAGAAAAATGGGAGCGCACAAAAGCATTTCAAAATAAGTGCAGAATCAGAGTGTTAGAAGTCCGACTGCATTACGGATCGACAAAGCAGCACAGAAAGAAGAGAATCAGAAAAAAAGAAGCTCCAGTGGGTTAGATGTAGCAGTCTAACAATGACTTATCGAGCAGCAAAACATTTGGAAGTTAAAAGTACATGTACAATACATCAGTGGACCTTGGCATGTACATGTCTGGCATAAGCAGAAGGGATTGGCTCTTGACCTCCTCCCTGTAAAGCCTGAACCACCTCAGGTGGCCCCTTTCGACACCAAGGATCTCGTGACCATGAATGAGGATCGGAACATAGATGGATTGATCACTTGAGAGCTTTGCCTTCCTGAGATACGACACAACGGGCCGCAGTACTGCTGAAGCTGCACCCAACTTGAGAACACCATCCCTGAGACTCTGAGAAGGCCGGATAATCCGAACTGCTGTAAACAGTTTAGCCAGGGGGGGCTCATGAGTATCACCCGCTCACATTGCTCCCGACCCCAATGCCTATCGTTGTGAGCGGTGGGCCCACATTGTGGCGGCTCCGAGAAGGTTTCTCTAGGCCAAGGCCAAGGTCGAGCCATCGAACTCCCCTGCCAGGTCGGGCTGCAGAATGGGTCTGTGACGAACCTTTACTGGCTAATTCGGTAAGGGTCATTGAATCGCTCTTCCTCTGGCCCCTACCTCGAGACCAAATTGCCTTGGGAGACCCACCCAAAAGTATTGACCCCTGACAACACAGCTCCCACGGTCACTGGGCTAACACCTCTCCACCACGTTAAGATGACAATTCAATGGAGGGGATGAAAGTAAAGAGTGGATGTTCTTTTTGCTCGTTCTATGTGGAAACTCAGGAGTCCAAATCTTGTTGAAAGCCAATTTAAGTTAAATAATTCATCTTTAGCTGGGCACTCAACTCTGTCTCTTTCTAATATCACACTATTCAACTGCATATTGGTACAGTCAACACAAACATCACAAGATAAAAGGTATTTTTTTTCTTTTTTAATGGGTTTTAAATGAGGTCTGTGGTTAACTCAGGCTCAAAAAAAGATACTTTATCATTTTGTGTTACAATATCAAATGTCAGTCAATACCCCTCGTGAATCTTCAAGCACAATTTAAAAAGCTGTTTGCTAACAAGTGGGTAATGCCTGAAATGTCAAAATGGCTGTTGTAAAAAGGCCCTATTAGAAGATATTGGAAGTGATGCAACTGAACCCAGCAGCTCGCCAAGAAGATACATGTAGTTATGATTGTATTTTTCCATCTTGCATTACAACACTTTTTAAAAGTTGAGGCATTGATTCCTTGAACACAAAATGGTGGCATCTCTCGTCACGAGGATTGATTGTGGCCTGAAAGGGCAAAAGTAATGAATATTAAAGTTCACGGTATAAAATTCCTCCGCCGACGTCAAACCTGTCAAATATGCACTTTTCCACAATAGGTGGCTTATATCACTGTTGAATAAACTCCTATCACGGAGACAGGATAATGAAAAACGCTCTGTCATTACTCAGGTTTCCATCAAATGTTTGCAAGTTCAGCAATATTGCATCGGAAACAAACTAAACCACGACATTTCGAATATACAAATAGTACATGACCGTATAATCAATGAGCTCTCGGTATGTTGGAAAGGATAATGTAGGTTCCTTTGAAAAAAGCCGTACAAACTGTTCCCGCCTTTTTACCGTCTTTATGCTAAGCTCTGATTGTAGCTTCATAATTATACAACGTATATGGTATGGTAGTGGTATCAATCTGAAAGTTTATTATACACATGTTCCTTTAAGCAGCCAGCACACAGAGCTGATGGCAGCTAATGCTAAGCTAGTCAGGTTTATTTTTTTTAAATGCTATCAATGCGATGGAATCCCCCGCACACTCTTCCGAAACCCCAGTGGTTAGCGAGCTACCTTGATGTAGTGAATATGGAACTATCAATAGCCAGAATACATGGTGCTAAAGAAAGAACTAACTTATCCTGGTGCACGGCTTTAAGCACAATTCAACAATATACAGGACTGTCTCAGAAAATTAGAATATTGTGATAAAGTTCTTTATTTTCTGTAATGCAATTTAAAAAACAAAAATGTCATGCATTCTGGATTCATTACAAATCAACTGAAATATTGCAAGCCTTTTATTCTTTTAATATTGCAGATTATGGCTTACAGCTTAAGAAAACTCTAAAATCCTATCTCATAAAATTTTAAGATTTCCTCAGACCAAGTAAAAAAAAAGATTTATAACAGCTGAGTGTTTGTCAAGGCTCAGGAAACCCTTGCAGGTGTTTCGAGTTAATTAGACAATTCAAGTGATTTGTTTAATACCCTACTAGTATACTTTTTCATGATATTCTAATATTTAGAGATAGGATATTTGAGTTTTCTTAAGCTGTAAACCATAATCAGCAATAAATCAGAATAAAAGGCTTGCAATATTTCAGTTGATTTGTAATGAATCCAGAATGCATGACATTTTTGTTTTTTTAATTGCATTACAGAAAATAAAGAACTTCATCACAATATTCTAATTTTCTGAGACAGTCCTGTATATAATTGTATCATTTATTTATAGCGTCTTTGTGTATAAGCATCTTTGTGTATTCAGAAAAACGCTATATACGTTTGAATTATTATTATTATATAATCTTTATTTTTTGTACCTGTGTATACGTACAGTGTGTACATCTTTTCTTTTGCATGTGCATATCTGGAAAACCCCAAAAAGATTTGATCACAAAAAAAACTAGTCAGGTTTTCAAAGTCACCGGTACACGGTAAACAGTTTACACTGGAGGTGAAACGATATGCGTGAAATAAAAGCGTTGCAGATGAAGTTTTGGTGTCCAATCATCAACGTGAAACAGAATCAGTAATGTCGAAGCACTCTCTTTGGGAGTGAGGCACACGCATACTCATGGTCACTTTGATTATGTGCACCTCCACAATCGAATGCAATTTAATCCAATTGTTCAGATTCAAATTCAACTTTATCGCCACAAGTACTAGGACAACGAAATTCAGTTTTAGCATCTATCCAGAAGTGCAAGAAGAAGCAGTAAAAGTGCCGTGCCATAAATTACAGTATAAAAAACAGATACATAATGAAACAATTAAGAAAATAACAGTAAGAGTAATATGACAACTTAAACTGTATAAATGCTTTATGCTATAAAGTCTGCTTGTATGATGGCTGTAATTACAGTTTCCTGTTGACACTAAAAGAAGTGTTAATAGTGTAAATTTTTCAGCATTGAGCGGATTACTGTCGAAGATATTGTACTTGAGTATTTTAAGGCGTTTATAATATTCTTACCCCCACATGCACGCTACTATGGGAGAATCACAGGAGAACAGGACCTCCTGGAGATGAATGTACTGAGGGAATTCCAGCAGTTTGTTAAGAAAATCTCTAAATTAAAAGTAGGACATCCTGCAACTTCAGAAGAAAAAATCAAACCAGCTGTTAGGACTCCGCGGGGAGAGACACAAAAGGAGAACCCGCTATGCAGAAACACTGGGACGGAGACTTTGGGTGGAGTGTAACCAAAAGAGCTGGATTTATTAAGTCCACAAAAACAGGCAGGAGAAAAAACAAAACTCTGAGCTGAGTAGGAAAAACCCGGGAGCAGCAGCTGAGATGGAGGTTGGCTTGGACGTGGCAGGCAGGATGGAGTGGATGTGGATCTCACTGAGAGTATACGTAGAACTGGCGAAGTCTGATGGTCGAACCGGGGTCTTAAGCAGCTGTAGGTGAGTGGTGTAATCAGTGATGATGAGAAACAGGAGCGGAGGTGAGTTGATGGAAAAACGGAATGTAGGTCAACCACGCCCATCCAGGAAGACAGACAGATAGACAAACAAACAGAAAAAGGAGGAGGAGATACTGCAATCCTCACAGTACCCCCCCCTCAATGGGAGCCACCTGGCGACCACCAGGCTTGTTCGGATGGGCCCTGTGAAAGGCCCTGACCATGATTGGGTCCATGATACGGGAACGAGGGACCCAACATCGCTCCTCGATGCCATAACCCTCCCAGTCCACCAGGTACTGGAAACCCCTGCCCCGTCGTCTGACGTCCACAAGGCGGTGCACCGTATAGACAGGGTGATTGTCGAGAATCCGGGCGGGAGGAGGGGGTAGAGCCGGAGGGCTCAATTCACTGGTGTGAACCGGCAATCTGGGACACGTGGAAAGTGGGGTGAATTCTCAGAGTTCTAGGAAGCTTCAACCGGACTGCGGAAGGGTTAATGATCCTAACGATGTGAAAAGGACCAATAAAGCGTGGGGAAAGCTTCCGGGACTCTGAGATGAGAGGAATGTTGCGGGAGGACAACCAGACTGACTGGCCTGGGGCGTAAGGAGGAGCGGCCCTTCTGTGACGGTTGGCAGACCGCTGGTTCCGTACAGAAGTCTGGAGGAGGGCAGATCGTGTATCTCTCCAGATCTTCTGACAGCGACGCACATGCTGCTGGACTGAGGGGACAGCTAATTCTCGCTCCTCTTCGGGGAACAGGGGTGGCTGGTAACCCAAAGAAGCCTCAAAGGGGGAGAGACCAGTAGCGGAGCAAGTGAGAGCGTTGTAGGAGTACTCTACCCAGGTGAGATGCGAGCTCCAAGTTGAGGGGTTCTTGTCGGTGATGCAGCGGAGAGCTGACTCCATGTCCTGATTGGCTCTCTCTGTTTGGCCGTTTGATTGGGGGTGATATCCCGAAGTCAGACTGACTGAGGCTCCCAGGGACTGACAAAACTCCTTCCAGACTCGAGAGGTGAACTGGGGACCACGGTCAGAGACAATGTCAGAAGGGATACCATGCAACCGGAAAACATGATCCGTGAGGAGTTGGGCGGTCTCCAGAGCTGACGGGAGTTTAGGGAGCGCTATGAAGTGAGCCGACTTGGAAAACCGGTCAACCACCGTGAGGATAGTGGTGTTGCCCTGGGAGGGGGGCAGGCCGGTAACAAAATCCAGGCGATGTGAGACCAAGGACGACTAGGGATTGGAAGGGGCTGGAGCAACCCTGCAGGTAACTGGTGGGAGGACTTACTCCTGGAACACGTGGGACAGGCAGAAACGAACTCCAGAGTGTCCCTGCTGATCGTGGGCCACCAGAAATGTCTTCTCAGGAGAGAAAGAGTACGGTTTCCTCCAGGGTGAATTGAGAACCGGGAATTATGGACCCACTGCAGAACCTTGGAGCGGGCAGCATCAGGAACAAACCGACGGTTCGGAGGACCATTACCCGGGTCTGGTTGTTCTCTCAATGCCTCCAGGATGGTGTTATTAATCTCCCAAGAGAGGGCGCCTACAACACAACTCTTGGGAAGGATTGGAGCCTCTGGAGGCTCGGGAGAGTCAGGGGAGTACAGCCTGGACAGCGCATCGGGCTTGACGTTCTTGGACCCAGGACGGAAAGTGAGGCAAAAGTCGAAACGACAGAAAAACAGAGCCCACCTGGCTTGTCGGGAGTTCAGTCGCTTCGCAGACTGGATGTATGAGAGGTTTTTGTGGTCCGTCCAGACCAGGAAGGGCTGCTTGCTGCCTTCGAGCCAGTGTCTCCACTCCTCTAGTGCCAACTTAACGGCAAGAAGCTCCCTGTTACCAACGTCATAGTTGCGCTCCGCTGGAGAGAGGCGACGTGAAAAAAAAGCAACGGGATGAAGGATGTTATCAGGACCAGCCGTCTGAGACAAAACTGCTCCTACTCCCGTATCAGACGCGTCCACCTCCACAACAAACTGTCTCTCTGTGTCTGGCTGAATGAGGATGGGAGCTGAGGTGAACAGGGACTTGAGTTTGATGAAAGCTCTGTTAGCCTCCGGAGTCCAGCAGAACGAGATGTTAATTGAGGTGAGTTTGGAAAGAGGTGCAGCAACCTTACTGAAGTTCCGGATGAAGCGACGGTAAAAATTGGCAAAACCCAAAAACCTCTGAAGCTCCCTCCTTGTCGTTGGAACCGGCCACTCCACCACGGCGCTGATCTTCCCAGGGTCTGCCTCCACCCTTCCCTGGCTGATGATATAGCCCAGAAAGGTGATCCGGTCTTGGTGGAACTCACATTTCTCCGCCTTGACGTAGAGCTTGTTCTCCAGCAGTCTCTGTAGGACCATACGGACATGGTTCTCGTGTTCCTCCTGACTCCTGGAGAAAATCAGGATGTCGTCTAGGTAGATGAAAACAAAGCGGTTTAAAAAGTCACGTAAGACATCATTTATCATAGCCTGGAAAACGGCTGGGGCGTTAGAGAGACCAAAAGGCATGACCAGATACTCAAAATGACCTAATGGAGTGTTAAACGCTGTCTTCCATTCATCCCCCTGTCGGATGCGGACCAGATGGTAGGCGTTTCGAAGGTCTAATTTGGAAAACAGGGTCGCCTCCTGGAGAGGTTCAAAAGCCGAGGTGAGGAGAGGTAAAGGATATTTGTTTTTTACCGTGATATTATTTAACCCCCGAAAGTCTATGCAGGGTCGTAGTGACTTGTCCTTCTTGACTACAAAGAAGAACCCGGCACCGACAGGAGAGGAGGAGGGACGAATAATACCAGCAGCCACAGAGTCCGTGATATAACGCTCCATAACCTCCCTCTCAGGACGGGACAGATTGTAGAGGCGGCTGGAGGGTAGAGGAGCTCCAGGAAGCAGATCTATTGGGCAGTCGTAAGGTCGGTGGGGAGGAAGAGAGAGAGCCCTCTCCTTGCTGAAGACCCAACTCAGGTCGTGGTAGATCGCAGGGACACCAGTCAAATCTACAGATGCATCAGAGCAGACAACAGGAACTGGAGAAACTGATGGAGATGGTATAGCAGAACACAGGCAGTTAGCGAGACAGAAATCATCCCACTCAATTATCCTCCCCTTAGCCCAATCTATGTGTGGATTGTGTGTACGTAGCCACGGGTAACCCAAAACCAGAGGTGTGGAAGGAGAGGATATTACCTTAAACTGAATGAGTTCACGGTGGTTTCCGGAGGTGATTAAAGTCACCAGGGGTGTCTGTGCTGTGACTGAGGAAATGATTTGGCCATTAAGAGCATAAGCTGTTAGCGGTTTTTCTAGAGGCTCCAGGCATAGTCCCAGCTGCTCAGCTAGCTCACGGTCCAAGAAGCTATCCTCCGCCCCAGAGTCAATGAGAGCCTGGAGAGGCAACGTCATAGAGCTAACACAGAGTTTGGCGGGAATTAGGAAACGAAGTAATGATGGGGAACGAGAAGGTTCTAGTGGACTCGTCAGGGACCCCAATCTCACTGACGAGCCTTCCAGTTTGGGCGTACTGAGCAGTTGGAAATAACATGCCCAGTCTTTCCACAGTACAGGCATTGGCCTGCATCTATCCGGCGCTGACGTTCCTCCAGAGAAAGTCTAGCTCGACCCAGTTGCATGGGCTCCTCCTGAGAAGAGGTGCGCACGCTGGACGGCGGAGAAAAGATGGAGGTCTAAACACAGCGTTAGCAGGAGAAACAGAAACACTAGGCCTACTGTGTGGAGCTGGTGAACCCCTCCGTGTTTGCTCCGCTCGGTGCTCCCGCAGGCGACAGTCCAGGCGAGAAACCAAAGAAATCAGCTCAGTGAGATCCGATGGAATGTCTCGCGCTGCTAATTCGTCCCGAAGCTGGTCACTCAAACCTCTCAAAAACACCGCTTTGAGAGGCGCCTCGGTCCAACGAGCCTCTGCAGCGAGTGTGTGGAACTCTATGGAATAGTCCGCCACTGTCCGGCCTCCCTGTCGTAAGCTGAGCAGCTTATTCTCCGCGGAGCCCGAGAAATTGGGGTGGTCAAAAACGGACGAAAACCGGGCAGCAAAGTCCTCAAAAGAAAAAGTGTCGAAGTCCACTGAAGAGTCTAAGGCCTGAGCCCAGGTTAGAGCTCTTCCGCGGAGCAAACCCAAAATAAAATTAATCCTTGTTGCATCGGAAGAAAAAGCAACAGGACACTGGCGAAACACCCTTCTGCACTGAAAGAAAAAACCTCTACATTTCTCCACCTCTCCGTGGAAAGGCTCAGGGTCGCAGATTGGAAAATCCT
Organism: Pseudoliparis swirei; assembly: GCF_029220125.1. Classification (NCBI taxonomy): domain Eukaryota; kingdom Metazoa; phylum Chordata; class Actinopteri; order Perciformes; family Liparidae; genus Pseudoliparis; species Pseudoliparis swirei. The sequence continues at coordinate 14,376,719 of NC_079408.1, forward strand.
GGCGAGGAGAGGGCAAAGGGGGTGAACGGGAAATAGCCCGATCAGCTAGCGTTGATGTGGTAAGAGCGGAGACCTGGCAAGCCAACTCGGAGACGTGGTGAGCCATGGATCGATTGCTCTCCACCAAAATCTGGAAAAGTTTCTCATGCTCACCCAGGAGAGTCCCCTGACTGGAGAGGGCATGTAGTATTGGAGTGGATTCCGTTCCAGATCCTGCGGGGTTCATAGTTGGCCAGTTCTACTGTTAGGACTCCGCGGGGAGAGACACAAAAGGAGAACCCGCTATGCAGAAACACTGGGACGGAGACTTTGGGTGGAGCGTAACCAAAAGAGCTGGATTTATTAAGTCCACAAAAACAGGCAGGAGAAAAAACAAAACTCTGAGCTGAGTAGGAAAAACCCGGGAGCAGCAGCTGAGATGGAGGTTGGCTTGGACGTGGCAGGCAGGATTCAATTCAATTCAGTTTATTTGTATAGCTTGTCTCGGAGTGCTTTACAATCTGGATGGAGTGGATGTGGATCTCACTGAGAGTATACGTAGAACTGGCGAAGTCTGATGGTCGAACCGGGGTCTTAAGCAGCTGTAGGTGAGTGGTGTAATCAGTGATGATGAGAAACAGGAGCGGAGGTGAGTTGATGGAAAAACGGAATGTAGGTCAACCACGCCCATCCAGGAAGACAGACAGATAGACAAACAAACAGAAAAAAGGAGGAGGAGATACTGCAATCCTCACACCAGCTTTACATTTACAAGTTTATCATTTTAAGACCTCCTTTCACAAACACAGACACAAAGTGTAAGGTAATTAAAATCAAAGACCACTCAATGAGTAAAGTGTATATCTTTTTTTCATTATTGCTTTTTATAAATGCTAACATTTCTCAAACTATCTAAAAAAGAGAAAATATTCCAACAAAACGCTCCCATGAATGTTTAATAAGGTGGATACTCGTCTGAGAGTTACCAAGGAAACCAAATATATTGACCACGATTGGCTCCTTGATGGATGGAGCACAGTTTTGGCTAATATGCCCAGTGCAGTAGAGTCAATTATTCTTATTTAGCTGCTGTCCTCTCTCCCTTTTCTTCAAATGCTTGACCTTTAACTCCAATGTTTTCTCCAAAGACCCAAAGGTGTGACCCTATTGTTCCATCCTTTTTTCTTCTTTTTTTTACATTTGTAGTCCTTATGTCGAATGGAGCTTAATTGAATTTGGCCCACGGGGCATTAATCATGGGGGCTGTGTGGTCTGGATGGCTGGAAATTGGATCCAGGTCAGGTTTTTACATGTTGTAATTAAGGTCACCAGGGGAAAAGAGGGAGCGGGAGGAAATAAGATGGAGGAGGAGGAGGAGGAGGGATGCAGGGGATTGGAGAGTCGGAGCTGAAGGCAGAAGTATGGAAGTGGGCGAGAGTCTGGCTGTTCACATGAGCTGTTAAAGACACGGGAGCAAAGGAAGTCCTGAAGACATAGAGGGGAGAGCGAGATGCTATATTTACAGATCCGATGAGAAAGTGAGGGATGGGGGAACTCGATGAAAACGGGCTGAGGAAGATAAATGGGATGAACCGCATGTAGACGATAACACATCGGGTATCGGCTGACCGAGAGGCATTTGGCATCGCTGTGTGTTCCACTGTCTCGATGAAGACAGTGATATGGTGAAATAGAGAAGGGGAGATGGAGAGATGAGGCCCATCAGGAGATGAGTGTAACAGGAGACTTATAGAAGTTTCTATGAACACTTGTGAGGGACCGGGAACTGCCAACAATCGAAGGGGTCACACTCTCAGATGAGTAACCATCCCCTTGGATGATACACACAGACATACACACTTCCCGTGAGGAAGCAGTCTGCTAAGCTTGATCAAACTGGAGGTCTCGTGCTCGGTGGAAAATGAGAATCTGAATGCGATGGATAAGTTTCAGAATATTTAATGGAAAGAAGTCAAACAAACAAATTGATACACAGTGGGCCGAAATAAGGAAATTGATACACGTTAAGGGCCAGATGGGTTCAACGTTTATTGAAAACGTATTGAAAGAACCTTATTGCACATATTGAACCTGGAACTAACAAGGCCTATAGAGTATTGCCTATAAAACAACATTAATTATGAAATACATGAAATAAAAATGATAAATTAATACATAAATATATATATTTTTTAATTGCTTATGACTATCTGCAATTTTTCCAGAGTAATTGCAAGTGAAAACATTTTCTTACAGGCAAACAGCGAAAAATAATTTTCTTCAAAGAAAAATCAAATGTCTTGTAGCAAGAGAAAGAAAATGCAAAAATGAAACTTAAAAACTGAAAATGCGTCAAAACAGTGTTTGCTGCTCTGTGATGCTCACTGTTCTCAGACACTTGGTGTCTCATCTTGGATACAAGGTCATCATGTCAGCGGTCAGGCTCTGAGCTGAGGACACCCTCAGTCAGACGAGTCCTGTGTGAAATGTTGTTGATCTTCATCAAAGAGAACAGTTGTTCACACAGGTATGTGCTGCCACACCTTGAGGTGTGAGCAGCCTGGGAGGCAGCTGGGGCATCGTGTCGGGGATACACGTGGAAACTCTGCAGCCCACAGACTCACAGCTCCATCAGCTCCATGTGGAGGTTTGATGGTGTGTTTTCCACTTCAGCTGCAAATAGATTACTGAGCAGTTCAAATTTGCTTTTTTGGGCGTCAAAATCGGCAAATCGCCACGTGAATGTCTTTCAAATGCCGCGCGGTGTGTTCTTCTTGCGTTTTTAGGCGCGCCTGTTTTCCCGACGAGACGCTCGTATTAGCGCAAATTAATTACGAATTTTAGAATTCTAAATCGAAACACGACTCCAACGCGCTGTTTTTCCCGAGGCGGTTTTGGAGCGGTTGCGCTTTTAAACGTGGCGTCTGGTGTGATCGCGCCCTTATGTTGTGTTCTTTCATTACAGCCACACTGTCTCCACACAGAAGACACACAGCTTTGACATTTACATCCGTGAACATACATTGAGCCTCCACCTGTCTTAAACTCCCGTTTTCAAATTCCACCTTTCGTTTCGCCATTTTTTTGGGGAGAGGGATCGTTGTTCATCATTCTGCCATTTACGTTAATCATCTAATACAGTCAATACAATCAATAGTGTCCTTCTCCTATGCTTCAAAATACATATTAATATCCTCCCTAATATTTCCTAGTTATAATATCTTGCTATATGTATTAATTTAAAGCATAAACATTCTCTATGTACATGTGCAAAGTCAAAATAACCTATTGCAACTTAACAAGTCTTTACTTCTTCTCCTGTTTCTACAGTTTAAGCATTGTTCCATCGCATAAAGCTTTATGGATACTCGCTTCGTGATGAAAGAGTTTCAGGCGACGAAGTTAGAGAGCCGAGAGTCGACGCCACGCTCCGGTACCGCGCTGTCTCTAATGTTCTCCAAAGCATTTAAATGTAGACTGCAGCAACATTTGAAAGCTGGATAAGTACATTCTAGGAAGCATATGAAATAGTCCTTTCAAGAAGAAAATAGCAGAAGCTCCAGCGAGAATGAAATGTAATGAACACAAAATAATGACTCTCTATTTCTCTCTCCCTCTGTCCTGGATAACGTTATATTTCTGCATTTGGTAAATACAAAAAGAAGAAGGGAGAGCTAATCTCTCGGGTGGAAGAGGAGGACAGACTAATGAAACATGTTGACACATGTATTAGAGGCTGCCATAATTGAATAAGGGGATTTGGAAGAGGGAGAGCACATTATTAAAATATGTGGGGATTTAAAATGGTAGAGGGCCAAAACCCGAGCATAGAGACGTCTCCGAGTCTTGTATAGTATTAGTCTCGCCTGCCTGTGTACATATTTAATGTTTAGCTCTATTTACTTAAAATATATATCTTTGCACAGCTGGTAGTACTAGTTCAATTAAATTGACGAAATAGCCATTATGGACTAATACTTTTTTAACTGCAACCATCAAATTAACTCCTCAACATGTGTTCGGCGCCCGGAGGCTTGATAGACGGCTTGTGCATCTCTGGGTTTTTGTAATTAATGTTTTGACAGATTTTTTTTTCCTTCATTGTCTCAATCCTGCAAAATGGGAAAAAAAAGTTTGATAACCATTTCTATTCGTTAAAAAACAAGTGCAGTAGATAATTGGCGGCTGGGCCTGATGATGAAGCTAGAGCGACGATCAAAATGTCACCACATGAAAAGCTACGTGAACATTTATTTTGGTATTGACCCGCCATCTGTATCAACCCAACTGACAGGTGGCTGCCATCCCATCGGCCCCTCCAGAACCATCTCAATCCGACTAATTAAGACACCGCTAATTATTGATCACATAGTCCTTGTAATGGTTATGTCTTGTGTTGCTTCACAGCCACCCTCTGCTATTTAACTTCAGCCTTAGTGTTTAATTATCAGTATTAATAATCTATTACCATACCTTACGCCTCAGTGTAACTTTGTTTATGACCTATCCCATTTAGGAAAAAAGACACTGTCGTGGATACGTGTGTCTCTTCTTCTTGACTGGATTCTTACTACTAGCTTGAAGCTAATTAAACTCTTTTACTTCTTCTTATCTGACTAAGTGTGAATCTCCACTATCAGGCTTTTTTCTGATAGCACCCAGCTAACGGTCGCTGGTTCCGGAAACATGTTGATTGGGCCGAATTATGATAATCATATATTTATGAGTATTTGAGTTTTTTTAAATGGCTGACTGATTCTTGTAGCCCAGGCTCTGTTGTTTAATTTGATGTGCAACATTAATATATTATATATATATATTTGCTTGTTTTTTATAGTAATAAAGACCCCAGACCCCCTAGGGCAGGGGTGTCAAACTAATTTTCACCGTGGGCAACATCAGCATCATGGCCGCCTCTTAAATCGTTAAATAACTCTCTTTGCATTTCATTATTGTTTATTCGAGAGTAGAAATATTGTACACAAGAACATTTCTCTAATATTATAACAAAAATCCATTTAATTTGTAACTTTCAAAATAAAAGCACAGGATATAAAGGTGATCGTATGTCTTTCAAGCCGTCAGGGGCCGCATCAAATGAGGTGGTGGGCCGCATTCGGCACGCGGGCCTTGTGTTTGACACCTGTGCCCGAGGGTCTCCGGTTTTTAAAAGGTGAAGTATCTAAAGGCTGAGAGCATCATAACACCTCTGAATTCCTTTCCCTTCCACACTGGTTACAGCTGTGGTACTACTGGTAACTCTGGTTTCCACATCTGCTGTAATGGAATCTGAATCTTTTGAGTCCATTGAAGCTCACGGTGCGAGTGTGTGCAGTGTGTTGTTGACTTTAACCCCCCAAAGGAAAACCCAAGTCTTCCAAAGGGTCGTCAACAAACATGTCAATCGGTGTTAATCCGTGTTGATTGTTGTGTCAATTAATGCAACAGTGTCTGGGTTACATTGTTAACTCGGCTTTAATTGTTCCATGTTTCTTTTTCGACATCGAACCCAGACATCGTTACAGATGTACCGCCGACGTGGATGTAATGACGCATGCATGAAGTGACTTCAAGAGCCGGCTGCGACATACATGCTAACGCGTTGCAGCCGCACGGTAATGAGGGAGGGAGACGAGACGCAAGGTGCTGTGTCCGTCCCTAAGGAGTGTTTCAGTCATATGGCCAATTAATTCAATTCAATTCAGTTTCAATTCAGTTTATTTGTATAGCCCAATTTCACAAATTACAAATTTGTCTCGGAGTGCTTTACAATCTGTACACATAGACATCCCTGCCCCAAAACCTCACATCGGACCAGGAAAAACTCCCAAATAACCCTTCACTTCTTCTGCCTATTGGAGCTTGTAAAACAACCGATTGACGATTACCGCCACCGTTGGAGGGCCAGACAACTGACAGCTTCAAAGGATAAATACAAAGTATTCTGAAGCGCCTTTCAATTGATAATCACGTAGTCCTGCTGCTCACTAAGCGTAAAGTTGGCAAAGCGTTATGAATCACTAATTTAGCATATTTCTTGACACTTTTCACACAACCAAGAACATCCATATTGTTAATTAGAAATAATCATGCACGGCGTTGAACGTTTTCTTTGAAAGCTATCTTCTGTTTCTAAAGGTCATAAATCAAAAAGGAAAAATATTGCACATATACAATACAACAATAATAAGGGTTGAGTGCAAAATCAACTACCATGAAAAACTGCACCCTCCATTGTTTTGAATTGTGTTTTGCTTTAATAATGTGAATACCCGCCGACAGCTAAAATCTTTAATAAGGAATCTGACCCACAGCTGCGGATCAATATTTCAAATGAAAATTGTATTGTTATTAATTATTTTTTTTACTTATATTTGCATCCTTTTGAATATTGACGGACTCTGGGGTGCTGAGAATGAGCCGGGTTATGCCTCCCACGCACTGTTGCGTGAGGTCTCAAGGAACCGGATTTCTCTCTTCCTCGACCTAATCTCTTCCATCTCCCGCCTATTTATGAACAACAGATGTGAACTCCACCCGAGCCTCCGAGGTCCATGTGCCATGTCGAACTATTATTAAATATATAATATACTATTTGTAGCATTTGTCACTGAGGATGGTTTCATGTTCCAGATCTATATTATGTTCTTTGGCTAGGTGTTTTGCAAACCCCGCCAATGGATAACATATTGTTATGGTGCCATTACGCTGTGAATGTGTTAGAGACATCTTTTCTTACTTGGTTTTCACTCCAAATGAATTATTTTTTAATGAGTCATTACCTGGGTTATTTTGGAGTAGCTTAGGAAGTGAAAAGGAATTTCATAGTTAGCTGTTGCTAGTGAGGTCTTCTTCAGACTTGTGGTGGCCTTTAGGAAGAAAGGCAATCAGCTACTGGGGTTGCTCTTCCCACCATCCCAATTAGTAGCTAGAGTCATGTGTCTGGGAGACATCGATGCCAATTGGAGTCAGGTTTAGTTTTTCACCCGGAGCTACTGACCTCATTAGCCACCATTCTCTGCAAGCGGTGTTTCCAAGTGACTTTGTGCTTTGGCCTGGAACATTTCTTTTTTTTGTCATCTCTTTTCGCAGAGACCCATCCTGTTTCCAAGTGGACTCCTTATACATATATATATACATTTTCATTTTACTGTATACATATATTTATATTATAAACATATTTATATATATACACATATATATATATATGTTTATGTATATATATATTTATATATATATTTATGTATATATATATATTTATATGTATATATTTTATATTTATATATATATATATTATATACGGCACACATACTGCCCATGTCTGTTCTTTATATATCTCGCCCCTGCTGCCATGTCGACTGACAGGTTCCAGTTCATCTCATCAGCACACAAACCAATGTCACCAATTATCACCTTTGTTTAAATCTCGCTTATCTTAAACAACAATATGCACACCTGAAGGTTAGCTGGGGTGGTGCACTCTAACATGACCTCAGTTTGTTGAGGTGGTGTACCCAGACATCACTGTCACTATATACAACAATTGCAATGCAATGAAACAACAACGCACTAATGTATAACAGTCACCTAAAGTACATTTAAATATAGAAGGAATTAAGTGACAACATGCATACACCTTACCATAAACGCATCCCTCAATGTAGATGTAATTGCATGTGTTGCCTGCCAGGTTGCTTAGCTGGAAGAGAACCACTGCAGCGCCATTCTCTCTCTCTCTGTCTCTCATTTATTCTTTTATTTGATACTGTCATCGACACCCACCTTTAATGTGTTCAGACCAGTTGAAGGGTGCTGAAACGCCTGCTGTGCAAAGACAGAACCCTCCGTCCCTCCCTAACTGGCGCCCCTTCCTTTGGCCGTAAATGCACATTTAGAAAGAGGTTTCAGCCAATGAATTGCCAGTTTTTTGGGAGCCCAAAATTGAGTCGGAACAACACTCCAGCGTGTCACGCTGCACTGAGGGATCCAGGAGCCAATGGCAGCCCAGTTTTGTGAAAGGCCTCGGTGTGTGTCGGTGTTCCAGGTGACCCTGACCATCACGACCGGTGGACTTACCGGCTGCATTGGGGTACTTTTCATTCTCAATCGGACGGCTTCTAACACTTCCACCTATCAGCCTTCCTATCCGCGGCATCCGCCTGTCGGAATGGGGACTTTAATTGCAACCAGATATTCAATTCATATCATGCACCGCTAATCGCCTGCTACTTTCCGTTGCCGCCTCCAGACCAAGCACAGTTGAAAACGGACCTTCCTAATGCGGTAAACTTAAGAGAGGGAAAATCTTTAGGCATGATCTTTTATTTCCTTATAGCCCATGTTGTGGTGGTGGGATCAGGCCTCCGGTATTCTTATATTACGATTTTTTTTTTTTATTGAATTTTTCTCTCAGTAAGAACAACAACAAAAAACGCGACGAACATTGTAGAGGACAAAAACAAAAACTTTCAAATGAATGGAAAAATAATAACAAATAATACAAATAAAGAAAAGACATGAGAAAATATATAATGAATTAACTGAAGGTGTAGGAAGATTTTCTGTCAATCTGAAGAGGGGAAATAATAATACTTAAAAATGAGTCTAAACAAAGAAAGATAGACATGAGTAGGACATATATAGTGAATTAATCGAGGGTGTAGTGCAAGATTTTCTGTCAATCTGGAAAGAGGAAATGAAGTCTCCCTCATCACAATTGCTCTCCATCTGTTTCTTTTTCTTTCATCCTTGCTAGAGGTGAAAGTTGGTGACACAGCTTTGTGAACCTGGTCACATGCGATTCAAGTCACAACAGTCACGTTTTCTTTATATGGATCTAGGTAACGACAACTTCTCCTGCATCCTGGAAAGGTCAGCCTATCTAGACGAGACCCTGAGAACTAGAATTCGCTTCCTCCACCCTATCTCCTTCCTGACCCCCCCGCCAGAAAAAGCCATTAACTTTACGGCGGCAGGTTGGTCTCACCCAAGCAGTGTTCCCTGTAAACCAAATCACTTCTCCCAATAAACCCTCCTCACCTCAGCTGTGTTTTCACATCAGCAAACATTAACAGGTTTAGCATCAAAGGAAAATGCAGCTGAGAACATTACCATCTTCTATGTATACAGTCCATATTCAGCAGTGCTGCCTCGGCTCTTTCCTGACTGTGTGGGGTCTTTCAATCAGGGGTTAAGTGTTCAACTTAGTTGATATGTCCTTGGAGCAAGGTAATTGAATCTTGAGTTGCTCCTGTAGCTGAGAGTTCACGGCGATGAAATGTACACATGACTGTAAGACTACAACATATAATGTAATACTTAGAGAGTACAGCTTATGGAGTATATTTCTCCACGAGCATTACGGCTTTTTACATAAAAAAAATGGCAGATTATTTTATCAGAACAGCAGACATGTCACAGAATTGGCTTTTCATCCAGACCGATGGAATCGGGGGAGGAGGGGATGAGGAAGGAGATACAGACTCATCGGGACGCGGTCCACGCCGCCGCACCGTGAGCAAACGAAGCAGAAGTCTAACTCAGCACCTCTGCGGCGTGTCAATTTGGCTTTAGTGATGTAAGTCAGTGTTATCGCCGCCCACTAATAATTAGCTTTTGTCTCTGGCTGCGGTCGCTACATGTGCATTAGCTGAATACAGCAGAATGCAAAGCTTAGCATTGAGTGGAGTGAAAGAATCTCAATGGGAATATTTCCCTTTTTCTTGGAGTGTCTGTGCCAGGGATGATTCAAGTGTCTTCTCGATCCTGATATGCAAATAGGTGTGTGTGTGTGTGTGTGTGTGTGTAAAAGTAGCTTTGTCCAGGAGGTTTGGCCCAAATGTCTGATGTCGCCTGAATACTAACAGTAGCATGTTGTCCTATTCATGCAGTTGGAGCTGGAAACCCTTTTGGGGACATAGTAAAACCAAGCAGAGTGGGGATTAATACTTGAGGCTACGCTCACCTTCTTGCCCCCGGCGAATCAAAAGCCGGAGAGGAGAGAAGACAACCCCGATAGAAATAGAAAGGTTTATCTGGGGGCTAGTCAAAATTGAGTTTGGTATTTTTTCTTTTTTCTTCAAAGTTGAAAATGGCGGTTTGTATATGCCGAACACGATGAGTGACATAGAAGTGAAATATGGTTTATGTCATTTTAGAAAATACAAATCCAAACATTACTTGAGTCTCGCCAAATTTCTGGCCTCAAACCTCTGTAACTTTTATGGTTCTAAATTTTAATATTTTTCTTGTGCCATCTTCGCATTTACCTTAACCAGTAAATATATATAGACTGATATGTACACATCTGAAGAAAAGAAACAATGTTTAAAAAAGTAAAAAATGTTTTTAAAAATATATAAACAGCCCTAGTGGTTTAAGAGATACATTTTTAGTTTATTGATCTAAAAATAATACTGTGGAAAGATATATTTTCACCGGCATTTTTGGGAAGAAAAGAAATCCAACCTCCTCAACATTACGATACACCAGCTCCACACCATACCAAATATCGTTATGGATATTTATATATGTTTTCTTTATACCTGTTTCCTCTCTACTGCCAGCTTTGTGAGGCAGGTATAGTGACGGAGGTAATTGCTGTCCCTTCAAGTAGCAGCAGGTCGGCTTACACACCACACACAGATCCTTATCCTAGCTGGTGTGTTTCATTGTGACTCCAAACAGGCATTGGCAGAGGCATCGCCCTTCAGTGCACATCTCTCTCTGTGTCTGTCTCAAGCTTGTTCTCTCAGCTCAGACAGGGATTAGCATCTCTCTCTCTCTCTCTCTACCTCCCTTTTCTCTCCACCTTTGAATGCCAACCCCGTATTAGTCAGAGCTGGCAGAGGCCTCTTCAAGCTGACGCTACACGGACTGGTTTATCACCATTGCACACATGACGCTGAGGATGAGGAACCGTTACACGCTTCAATAATTAGGACGGGAATGAGGATTCAGCCTGTCGGATGCGAGAGCAATTTAGTCGGTCAAGGTTTTTCTTTCGACACCAAGTCCAATCGCTCCCACGAAACCTTCAAAACGTGTCAATACAGAGATTTATTTTTACTCTAACCACGCTTATTTTAATGAAACAGAATTTACATCGTTGAACATTCTCCAGCCTCTGCTTCCTTTCTGACCGACACGGGTATCGAAGGCACAGCTCATGCGGGTTCATAACCGTCCTCATTTATGAGCGCGCCTTTTCATCACCGCGGGTCACGTAACGCCAGCACACTATGAATGTCTCCATTGATCGCAGCGACCCGGCGATTTCAATTAAAACACGCCTAGAACACTCAGCCACAGACGGGAACAAAGGCAATACCGACACACACCAAAAACACATTATTTCTGGAAAAGCAAAACTGTACTTGAGTTATCGTCCCTGCCTGTGGGAGAAATGCAAGAGCTAGAAACAAAATGGCCGACGGCAAAATAACTCCCAAGCCGCGGCCACATTTACACATACTAGACGAAGTGTAATGAGATAGTTACCCGAGACAATTGCTACTTAAGGCGTCCGGCTCCTTATCCTCCCACAGGGAACCAGTTTAATCACCACAATTAGTCAAAATTACTTGCTCCATTTGAGGCCCCATTTATTATTTGATGTCTGATGGTCTTAACACACCAGAGATTGGGGGCAGAGGAAGCTTGGGACCAGGTAACGAAAGCAACGATACATTGACGTGGTTGGATAGAAAGAATGATAGAGAGATATCGAGTAAGAGTCTCCATTTGTATTTAAACAGACTCGCTTCCTTCTGTTATTGTATGCGTCACATTGGGACTCCATCCTGATTTAACATGGATTACATTTGGGCGGTAAACTGTACTTTATTATCTACATGTTTCTTTTGTCGCATATGCATCATATTGAATCATCAGGAACCCACACTGTCAGGTTTGTTTCTCCAGTCGGGACGGTCATTGAGAATGTGCCCGGGATCGAGATGGATAGCCAGCAATTTTTGCAGTCATCTAGAACACAAAACGTTGAGTGTATTGGACCCTCCTTTGATTGATCTCATGTCTCGTTGTTGGGATCGTGGTGCGGATGAGGGATGCGAGCGCTCACTTGGTTTTAAGCTTTTCCGGCCCGCTACTAAGATTGATCTAACTGGACCCGCCAGTCGTATCACGAATTCCATGAAGTGCTGTATACACTTAGGTGGCAGCTATTGTCCGACCATATATGATCACTCATCTTGTTACCTTTATTTCGCCGTCTCACGCCAAGAAATCCCGAACACCCCAGTGGCAACCAATCAGAATGCAGCGCTTAACGTGTGAGTATGCAGAGCTTGTCGCTCGGTGAGATGCAAACAGCGTTTGTCCTCAGAGCTCAATATCTACATAAATGCTCCAATTACACCCCCTCTGCAGATTTCTTTTGGACGATTGTCACCCCTGTATATTATATATTAAGGTATGGTACATTCAGGCCAGCGCCATTAGCCCATTTAGGTGGCATTTTTTATTTTGTGGATGTCATTAAATGAAACTATTATTTCTGCATGGTCACGTTGTTTATAACTTCCACATGCTGGCATACGTAGTGCGTTCCTGGTTTGTATGATTTCTCCTTTAACATTACAATATAATAGCCTGTTTATAAATGTAGGGTATATTTGACAGTGAAATTTTCATCTTATCTCAGTGATATGTCCAAATGAGCACAACATATCACTATGACCCCGACATTCTGTAAGTGTTATCATATAACAATGAAGCAAAACTATTAGACAAGATTGACTCTTTCTGATTGAACATTTAATTGAAGAAACAGAAACAATGGTATTGATATCCGGGGTTCTGCAAAATAGATTTGCAGTAAATATATCCATGCATGTTAAAGCCTCGCATGGGGCTTAGCCCTCCCCTTTAGATTCAGATTCTAGTTTAGTTTAGTTATTTTATCAGCAATATTTATAAAAATCAAAATTTCAACAAAGAAGAAAGTAACAATCAAAGGAATATAATAGCTATCATACGGCAAGTGCCCTAATCTATGCTTTCATAAAATACTTATTTTAGAGAACTATTATATACCTATATATATATATATATATATACATAAACATATACACATGCATACACCACACACCTATATAAACATATATACACACACATACCTACATATACATAAAACAATCAACAAAACAAAACAAAAAAGCTTGTCCCCATTATCCGTTACTTATGAAGGCCATCAATGTGCTGTTACGCCTGTGGTTTCGTCCAAAGTCATAAGTGTTCCTAAATTTTTTAAATATCACCAGACTTTATTTCCTTGAACATTGTTAACCATTATTCCACTGATTCACCCCATACAGACAGATACATGTTTTTTAGAGTTGAATGAACAATCGGCTGTTTGAAATTCCATCTCCTCTTAGTTCAATAATTTCCTTCTCTATCTCTAAAAATCTTTTGAATATTTCCAGGAAGTGAATTATGTTTAGTTTTGTGCCAGAATTCAAAATGTTTTTGAACTTACTATATCCCTAAGTTTCCAGTGTATGTAGATTTAAGAATATAATTATGTGCTCAAAGATATCCACATTATTTACGATCAATTGTTTCTTTGCATGATGCATAATGGCTGTGTGCTGGTAGGTGTCTCCACACTTCAAATACAATAGGCTTCGTATGATAGAATGAGAGTGTAATATAATGTCTGCAATGATTTATAGTTCAGCATGTGCCGTGTTTGCATAATATCTCATAAAGTCGGGTGCTAATTTGGACCTATATACTTCACATAAGAAGCCCAGCTAAAGTTGTGTATTGATATCATAACTTAAAACATATTCTCGAAAAACCTTTCCAGCATAACACTATCCAACATTAATTCCCACCGAGTATTCGATGTATATTTTATTACCAAAAACCATAAATTTGTTTTTAATGTTTCACTGATGACAATTTATTTGACATCAGTCCACAACTTTAGCTATCAATTCCGCCGGACAACCTCTCCAACAGCTGCTGAAGCTGTCTCCCCAGCACAGAATACATTAGTGTTACCAGCAAAAATAACATAATTCAACATTTTAGAACATTGCAGATGCTTTACGATGTGTGCATAAATACTGGTCCAAGAATTGACCTCATGAACACCAGCATATGATATCTAGGAGGAGACCTAGCCACACCCATCTGAACAAACTGTTTCTCTGTTTTCAAATGTAACTTTAACCAATTTAGCCTCTACCTCAATCCCATACCTTCCAGGCTTATGTATTAAAATACCATGATCAATTGTGTCAAACGCTTTTAGATCGACAAAAAACACCCATTGGAATATTTTTGTTACGTTACTTGTTACCCTTCACTAAATCCATTAAAGCCATTGCAGTTGGGATCTATTCGTTCTAAAACCATGTATTGTCTGTCCATAAGCAACTCATTTGTCAATGAAGCTGTCCAATCACATTAACAAAGAGCTTTTCGAGAATTTAGAGAATCAGAGAGCAGTGAACTGGCCTGTAATAGCAGTCAGTGTTTTCTCCAGCTGGAAATGATCACTTTAGCAGTTACATGTTGGGAAAGCATCCAAGTCAAACCCATATTTACAGATGAAAGTTAGAGGGTCTACTATAGTGTCATCATTTGTTTTATTAAAGCTGCGTCATCACCATTCCAATCCAGAGATGTTTGCTCTTAAACTTTCCTGAAATAACGCTTATAATTTCATTTTATCTGTACCTCCTCAACAGATAGTATCTGGATTGCTCTCCATAGAATATTTCAGCACCTCCTTGTGGAGGGGTTTAATCTATTTCACAGTTTCATCTCCCACACCAAATAAGTTACAGTTTCCACTCCTTCTCTTGTCAGTGATTGTCCTATAATTATCTATAAATAATTAGAAAAGCTGAGTTATTTTTTTTTCTCCTAATGACTGGTTAGCATGTTCCATGTGCCCCGATATTATTTTTATTCTTTTTCAATATTGTTCGTGTACTCTTCTTACATTTAATAATATCAGTTTATTTATTTTTATATCTTTTATATTCTACTTTTTCTTAGTTCCCATCTTTATAATTTTTTTTGTACAAGGTGTTTTTTTTTACAGGCATTCAAACAAAGCCCTTTGAGATCCATATTTATCAGAGCTATTGATTTTCTTATTGCTTTATCGTATTGGACAGCTTCATCATATATTGATGTGTAAAATATCCAAGAAAGAGTCATAAGAGCTCCATAACCACTGTGTTTGCTAAACTGTATTGTCTTTTACAGAGTAGCCTACAGGCACTGAGGCAACAAATGTGTTTTACATCTGGAATTAGAGAGCAAAGAAGCATATCAAAGATACATCTAAAATGTAAAAATATTAAAATGCAGTGCAGATATGGTCAATAGTGGAAATGTACATGTATATATAAACAGCATAAACAGCAAACCAAACAAAACTATAAACCTAAAAAGCAAAAGGTAAGTGACTATTTAGACATTTATGTGCTTTTAATCAACCAAACAAACCGAAAGCTAAAAGGTAAAATGACTATATTTACATTTACGGTAGCTGAATCCCACAAATGCCCCTGGGTAAATTAGGCTAGATGATGGAGTGGTGCATGCATTTAAGGTTTACTTCAACAAACAGCAGATGAGCTGTCGTGGCGTGAGTGGACCCGAGAGGTCATGTCGGGGCCCCGAGGAGGACGCTGCATCCAGTATTCTAAGCAAAAGAAGGCTGAGAGCCGACAAAAGCAGAGAAAAACTACTTGTAAAGCCGCTTATCTGCCGCTATTGACCTCATAGCAGTGTCAACAGAAGCTGAAGAAAACAAAGGCATGCAGGGCCTGCTCAGGATGGATGTGTCAGGTCAGCCTGAATGTCGGCAGAGATGTAAATGCTATGGTGGAGAAAAAAAGAGATGTCATTCTCTATATAAAACCATAAACCGCTGTATGCTCCTGGGTGTATATTTGAGGGATTTTCCTATCAACCGTGACTCAATTATTTTCAACGTTTCTACTGGAACACGCTTACCTGTCTTGGACCCCATCCTCGATTTAGGTTGTTTAAAGACGTTGGCTTTAATTATGCTCTATTAGATATCAATTATATCTGAATTTTCAGAATTTATATCAAGTTTGGTTCTTAAAACCGATAAAGTTATTATTGTTGGAGATTTTGCCATCCATGTGGATGTTGATAATGATTGCCTTTAGTGCTGCATTCATCTCCTTGTTGGACCCGATTGGCTTCTTGTCAGAGAGCACAGAAACCCACTCACAGCTTTACCACACGCTTGATCTTTAGTTCTTGGCTTATGGCGCTGACATTGAGCATTTGAACGCCTTCCCACAGAATCCTCTTCTGTCAGACCAAGACAACCTCATAATCTTTGACTTTTATACTACCGGGAGTGTACTTACAGTCAAAAAGTTTCTACACCAGATGTCTAACTGATAAAAAGGTAGCTGAATTTAAAGAAGTTTATTGACTTCTGTATTTGAATCTCGGAGCACTACTGCCTCAATATAACAGAGGATTCCTCGGTCTAACTTTTAGTCCTATTCCTTAGATTGATCATCTTGCTGACAAAGTGCCATAGGCTCTCTGAGAAGACATTACCTCGGACCCTGATAGCCTCCCCTCTGAAAGAAGAAGACAGGAGGAAGAGGATATGGTTTGCCCCTGGTATAAACCTCAGACCCGCAAACTGAAGCAAATCAACTGACGTAAAAGTTTTTGAACGATAGGCATGCTCAACCATCTCCAAGAATCCTGCCGCTTTTAGGTTTGGCGTAGATAGTCTCAAAACATATAAGAAGGCTCCTCCGTAATGCTAAGAAGTACAGAGCAGCCTATTACCTTCATCAATAATAGAAAAAATAAAACAAAATTCCCTAGGTTTCTCTTCAGCACTGTAATGCAGGCTGAAATATTAGAGAGTCACAGCTCTGTCCAGAGCCAGCATTCCTTATAAACCTTAGTGGTAATGACTTTATGAACTTTTTAATGAAAAAAGATTTTAACTATTAGGATAAGATGTAATAATCTTCGCCTGCACCAGTGCCAATCTGTCCTCAAGTGGAATGTGGCCTGGAAACCGCCAGTTGCCCTGTGTATATTTTGAGGGATTTTTCCCATCAACCGCAGACCAATTATTTCTCAACGGTTTTACTTTCTAACACGCCTACCTGTCTCTTGACCCCATCCCGACCGAGGCTGCTTAAAGATCGTTTTGCCTTTTAATTATGGCGGCTCTCATTAGATATTACATCAATGTGTCTCTGCTAACAGGCCACGTAGACCACACCTTCAAGGTAGCCGTTATTAAACCTCTCCTCTGAATAGAAGCCTACCTGATCCAGAGGTATTACAACTACAGACCGATTCTCTAACCCCTTCCTCTCTCCAAGATCCTTGAGAAAGTGGTCGCAAATCAGTTGTGCGACTTTCTACATCATAATAGTTTATTTGAGAAATTTCAAGGAT
Source organism: Pseudoliparis swirei (assembly GCF_029220125.1). Lineage (NCBI taxonomy): Eukaryota > Metazoa > Chordata > Actinopteri > Perciformes > Liparidae > Pseudoliparis > Pseudoliparis swirei. The sequence goes on from NC_079408.1 coordinate 14,394,158, forward strand.
TTAGAAAACATCACAGCAATCCAGACTGCACTGGTGAAAATTACAAATGACCTCTTAATGGCAGCAGATAAAGGACTCCTCTCTGTCCTGGTCTTGTTAGACCTTAGTGCTGCATTCGACACCATTGACCATGACATCCTGTTACAGAGACTGGAGCAGTCGATTGGCATTTCAGGCACGGCACTAATTTGGTTTAACTCCTATTTATCAGATCGATCTCAGTTTGTATTTGTAAACGATGACGCCTCGATAACCACCAACGTTAATCACGGAGTTCCACAAGGTTCTGTGCTTGGACCAATTTTATTTACCTTATACATGCTTCCTTTGGGCAATATTATCAGGAAACACTCCATAAACTTTCATTGTTATGCAGATGACACTCAACTATATTTATCGATAAACCAGAGGAGAGCAACCAACTCTGTAAATTCAAGCATGTCTTAAAGACATAAAACATGGATGACCTGCAACTTTGATGTTAAACTCAGACAAAACCAAGTAATTTTAATCGCCCTGAGCACCTCAGAGATCAATTATCTGGTGATGTGGATTCTGTAGACGGCATTGCCCTGGCATCCAACACCACTGTAAAGAATCTTGGCGTTATCTTTGATCGGGACTTGTCCTTTAACTCCCACGTAGCAAATCTCAAGGACTGCATTCTTTCATCTACGTAATATTTCAAAATCAGGCACATCTTGTCTCAAAAAGATGCAGAAAATTGGTTCACGCTCACATTTCTCGAGACTGGATTACTGCAACTCCTTATTAGCAGGCTGCTCTAATAAATCTCTTTAGGTCCCTCCAGTTGATCCAGAATGCTGCAGCCCGTGTTCTCACCAAAACTAAGAAAAGAGAACACACCCCCCCTGCACTAGCTGCTCTGCACTGGGTCCCAGTAAAAACAAAAATCACTTTTAAAATTCTTCTTAACCTACAAAGCCTTGATTGGTGATGCTCCATCATATCTTAAGGAGCTTGTCGCACCATATTGCCCCACTAGAGAGCTACGCCACTAAATGCGGACTACTTGTAGTTCCTAGAGTCTTAAAAGTAGAATGGGAGCCAGAGCCTTTAGTTATCAAGCTCCTCTTTATGGAACCAGCTTCCAATTTCAGTCCGGGAGGCAGACACAGTCACCTCGCTTAAGAGTAGACTTAAGACCTTCCTCTTGACAGAGTTTATAGTTAGGCTGAATCAGGTTTGCCCTGGTCCAGCCCCTTGATATGCTGCTATAGGCTTATAGCTGCCGGGGACGTTTTAGGATGCACTGAGTACCTATCTCCTTTTTCTCTCCTTAAGGATGAATTTTCATCTCAATCACACGCTACTAACTCTGCTTTCTCCCGGAAGTCCTTGACTTTACGCCTCATGGGGTCATCGGACCCATGAGACGGCATAGATCCCATCTGCCTCATGGGACGTCTGGGTGGTGGAATTCCTGCTCATGACTACGCCACTGTCCTGTTGAGACTCCGCCCACCCTCCTCCCCACCGCCATCTGCCTGATGGATCGTGGAGGTCTCCATCGTGGAATATGCCTACTATGAACTATTCATACACTCTGTCATATTCATTGAATGTATTTTAACTCTAAATCTGTCCTTCTGTACACATTACATCTATTGCATCTGTCCATCCTAGGAGAGGGATCTCCTCTGTTGCTCTCCTCCAGGTTTCTTCCTTTTTCCCCTGAAGGGTTATTTGGGAGTTTTTCCTGGTCCGATGAGGTTTTGGGGCAGGGAAGTCTATGTACAGATTGTAAAGCACCTGAGACAAATTTGTAATTGTGAAATTTGGGCTATACAAATAACAGAGTAAACTAGGTAGAGTTGTTTTAATGCTAAATGGAGTGATTAGGGTCCAGAGTAAAATTTTGCATAAAAATAGAGTAAAACTAGGGGTAAAGTTGTTTTATTTTTAAGAAATGGAATTGAATTACCAAATCATAGAGTAAAATCAGTTTATAGAGGAGAGTAAAACTAGTAGAGTTGTTTATTTTAAAGAAATGGAGGGGCAGTTATCCAGGAGGTAAAATTTTGCAATAGGTCCAGAGGGTAACTAGGCCAGAGATGTTCATTATGCCAGAGGAGTGAAGAATCCAGAGTAGTTAGTAATTTTGCATCATTACAGAGTAAATTAGCCGGTTTAACCTGTTGTCCAGAGTAAAGTTTTACCATTTAGACTGGGGAAGAAATGTTGTCTTTTTAGATCCATTTTATTCACTTTGAGTACTACTCAGTAAATTTTACTGAGGATAGTTACATAAACATATACAAGAGCCAAGAGAGATTCAAGATTCAAGATGTTTTATTTGTCACATACACACACGGTGTGCAGTGAAATGAAAGTGGCAATGCTCAGCAGGAATGTGCAAGGCAACAAGTACACACTATTTACAAATAAAAACAACACAATATTTACAGTAAGTGTGTGTGTGTGTGTGTGTGTGTGCCTAAGAGGGCAGTTGTGTGGGTCGTGGGGTCCTAAGAGGTCGGTATTCAGTCCTGATGGCCTGAGGAAAGAAACCCGTCTCAGCCTTCTGTTCTTGCAGCGTGATCACGGAGTTTCGCTCACCGTAGCAGCTGAAACAGTCTGTTGTTGGGGTGGTGAGGATCCTTCATGATCCCAAGGCCGGTTTGGTTCTGCAAATTCCTGGTGTACAAGTCCTGTGGTGGGAGTGTAGTTCCAATAGTGCGTCAGCCGAACGCACTACTCTCTGCAGAGCCTTCCTGGCTCTGGAGCGGAGCAGTTGCTAAACCAGGCTGTGATGCTTCCTGTCAGGACGCCTACAGCTCCAGAGTAGAAGAATGAAGGATCCTCTGGGAAAAATTTCCCTGCCTGAGGTGGTAGAGAGGCGCCGCCTTTGCCTTTCTCACCAGAGTGTCTGTGCTCAAGTGACCGCGTCAGATCCTCGTGATGTGGACTCCCAGGTATTTATATACCCGGCCACCCTCCATACAGTAGTCCCGCTAATCCCAGTGGTGAGTACGCCCTGTTGTTGTACCCTAAAGTCCAAGTCAAATCAGCCTTGTTTTGTGATAACGGCGATGAGGCTGTTGTCCCGCACCAGAGCAGATCAGCAACTTCTCCAGGTAGGCCTTCGCCGTTGTCGGAGATCAGGCCCACCACCACCGTGTCATCCGCAAACTTGATGATGGTGTTGGAGCTGAACCTGGCCACACAGCCATGTGTGTGCCAGGAGGGGGCTGAGGACGCAACTGGGACCCAGTTCAGGTGAGGGGTTTGAGGTGGGAAACGTCGCACCCTGACCACCAGCCTGGGCGGTCAGGAAGTCCAGATCCACAATACAAAAAGGTTCTAGTCCCAGCTCAATCAGCTTGGCCGCCAGTCTGGAGGGGACTACAGGAAGAAATAAACTATAATCAATGAACAGCATCTGCAGCCCCCCTCTGCTGTCCATAGATAGAGTGTGGTGTAGTACCAGACACTATCCGTGGATCTGTTTATTATAAGCAAATGCAGTGGTCCATGGAGGAAGGAAGGTGATAGTCCTTTATCAGTTTCAGTATTTATGACCAATTGGTGTGAGGGCCACCGGTCGGTAGTCATTCATACATGGACCCGCGAATTGAAGTAAAAATAACTGTTACATTAATCTATGAATAAAACATTGCATGGTTAAAATCCATCATGGGTCATTTGTTATTACAGAGATTATTACACATCTTTGTATTTTGGATTTATGTGCAATAAGGTTTTCTTCTGACCAAAATGAAGTCACAATATCTTATTACTTATAACTTCAGGTGATGTGGAGATGATGGAGCATGAGACATGGCAGTGACATGAGACTGTCACGAAGGGTGTAACGTGGTGAGGCTCAGGCGCAGAAAGACAGGCTGGATTCAATATAAATAACAAAAAGGCGCTCTTTAATGAGGCAAAACAGTTGAAAAATAAGCAAGGTCCAAAAGGGGCAGGCAGGCAGGGTCGAAGCAGTCAGGATCAGGAACACAGACAGGACGACGGGAAAAGGACACGGAACAAGAGACGACAACCCGACAGCAGACAAGGGAAAGACTGACACAATATATAGGGGGGGAAACACAGGTGTACAACATCAGACAGTAACGAGACAAGAGGGGCTGAGGGCAGGTGCAGGGAATTAAACAATTAAGACAGAGAAGACACAGGAGGCATAGGATACACGGAATATAGGAGACACGGAACACAGGAGAGACAGAACAGGGTGTTACAGAGACAGGGCTGCAGCCTGGTGTACAATAGAAACACAGCAGAAGCCAGTAGAATACATCACGCCTGTGGTCACTGTTCTTGGGGGACCGTACTTGCTTCGGGCTCAGTATTTACTTCAATGTGACTTTATCATTTGAAGTCCAGGATGTTCTTTTCACTCCTCTGGAGAACTAGTTTGTGCAGTCTTCGGGCAGAAGAACCTAAAATACACGAGATAACTGTGAAGGAGAGTTTTCTGTCGTCCTACCCGGTTCACATGCAGTGCAGTGGAGTGAGAGCCTCTCAGCAGCTGCGTTTACCTGAAGGTCTACAGGCTCTGGGCCGGAGGAGGACGAGTGTCCATAAGGAGCAGCAATCAACCGTGTGGTGACCCAGCTAACTGTCTTCTTCTGCCTATTGGAGCTTGTAAAACAACCGACTGACGCATTACCGCCACCAAGTGGAGGAAGCTGTGTAACTGAGCGTCTCAAGGATAACACAAATATCTCTGGCGTCTTCAATTGGTAACTACGCAGTCCCGCGGCCCACGGGCGTAAAGCTGAAAGTTGTGTTAAGAATCACTGACTTAAAGGTTATTTTCTTGACACTTTTCACACAAACTACACCTATTCACATTGTTAATTAGATAGCTAATCATGCATGCAAGGCTAATCACTTTAGGGTGTCATCTTCTGTTTCTAAAGGTCATAAATCAAAAGGAAAATACTTTGCATATATACAATACAACAATAATGTTATTGAGTGCAATCAACTACCATGAAAAAACCTCCACCCTCCATTGATTAACTGTGTTTTGCTTTTATCACGTAACACCCGTCGACAGCTAAATCTTAATATGGAATCTGACCTGACAGCGGATCAATATTTCAAATGAAAATTATGCATTGTTATTAATTATTTTTACTTTCATTTTTGCATCATCTCTGAACATTGACTTGACTCCAAAAGGAGAATGAGCCGGCTGCTCCATTTCTAATTAAGCTGCCGCGGTGAGGTCTCGCTGAATCCTTGGATTTCTTCCCACGACCCTCTTCATCTCTCGCTCATTTATGAACAACAGGACGGTGTGAACTCCACCCGAGCCCGAGGTCCATGTGCCATGTCGGAACTAGTTATTACAAATATATAACATATTATTTGTGCATTTCGTCACTGAGGGATATTATAATTGATTTATATTATGTCTTCTTGGCTGTTTTAAAACCTGCCTAATGGGATAAATATTGTTATTAAAAGTCATTGGCTACGCATGGTGAATGCAGTTAGGAGACATCTTTTCATTTATCTTTTTCTTTACCCAACAACACAACGTTTTTAATGAGTCACATTTGGGTTATTTTGAGCAGCGAGAAGTGAAAAGTGAATTTCAGAAGTTATTGTTGGCAGAGGTCTTCTTCTGATCTTAAGACTTTTTAGGAAGAAACAGGAACGCTGGCTTCTCGGGTTGTTTTCCACCATCTCAATTAGTAGTTAGTAGAGGTTTATGTCTGGGGAGACATCTGATGCTAATTGAGTCAGGTTTAGCTTTTTCACCTCGAGCTACTGGACCTCATTGTGCTGTACCCATCTTCCGTAAGCTGTGTTTCCGTTGACTTTGTGCTTTGCCTGAAATGATTTCCTCCTTTTTTTGTCATCTCTTTTCAATAGGAGACTCATCTCAAGTCGGTAAGTGGACTTTATGCTATATATATATACATTTTCATTTCTTTATTTATGTATATACATATTTATTATAAATATTTATATATACACATATATATATATATGTTTATGTATATATATATTTATATATATATTTATGTATATATATATATTTATATGTATATATATTTATATTTATATGTATATATATATATATATATATTTACATATATACTGTCGATGCTTGTTCTTTTATATATCTCGCCCTGCTGCTATGTCGACTTGTTGGTGGTTCCGTCTGTTCCTTCATCAGCAGGCACACAAACCAACCGTCACCAATTATCACCTTTGTTTAACCTTTATTGATTTTGCAAACACGAATGAAGAGTAATACCAATCTCTGAAGAAGGCTAGTGTACCGAACATGACCTTCAGTTTGTTGAGGTGGTGTACCCGTGACACGCTGTCACTATATACAACAATTGCAAATGCAATGAACACAACGACACTTATAACAGTCACTTCAGCATATTTAAATATAGAAGGAATTAAGATAACACATACACTACTACAACGATCTCTTTATCGTAGATAGCCTCGTGTACAAGCTGCTGCCCTGTTGAAGTTGCTTAACGCTGAAGAGAAACCACCAGCTTATTCTCTCTGCCCCCTCATTTATATTCTTTATTTGATATTGCTGACCACATCACCTTAATGTGTTCAGATTGTGTGCTGAAGGGTGCGAAACGCCTGCTGTGCAAAGACAGAACCTCCGGGCCCTCCCAATCTCGCGCCCTCCCGGTGTAAATGCACATTTAGAAAAGAGGTTTCAGCCAATGAATTGCCAGTTTTTGGGAGTCTGCACACTGAGCTTGAACAACACTTCCAGGCTGCCACGCTGCACTGAGGATCCAGGGAGTCAATGAGCAGCTCCAGAGCTTTGTGAAAGGCCTCAGTGTCGGGTGTTCCAGTAAAAGACTCGATCTGCTATCACGACCGAGGGACTTGCTACTGTATGTGCATTGGGGGGGGGGGGGGGTACCTTTTCATTCTCACTCGGACGGCTTTTAACACCCTCCACTTATCAGCCTTCCTATCCGTGCATTCGAGCGCTTCCCGTGTCGGAATGGGGACTTTTAATTGCAATCCAGATATTCAATTCATATCATGCACCGCTAACGGCTCACTTTCCGTTAGCTAAGCGCCTCCGCATTGCGCACAGTTGAAAAAAATGGACCTTCCCA